>NW_008598732.1:0-376 GCF_000691845.1 Merops nubicus
GGTCTTTGGGGTGGCCCTGCAGGCGGCGTAGCCCCCCACCTTGGCCAGGCCCCAGCCCTTCACTGGCCTTGAGCTCCTCACAGGAGCGGTGAGCGCTGCCAGGACACCGGTGCCAGCACATCCCCAGGCCGGGGGCTGCTCCAGGCCTGGGGCCCATCCCTGCGTCCTCGTGTCCCCCAACACAGCAGCGCCCCAGTCCCTGCCCTCGAGCGGCCGGGGCCCTGGGAGATCCCTGCTGGCTGGCGCAAAAGTGCCAGGCCGGGCAGGGAGCTGCGGGCACCAGTGAGATCACTGTGACCCCATTGTGCACTTTCCCACAGGGCTACTTCACTCAGTCGCTGCTGTACTACGGCTACTACAGCAACGTCACCCTCAA
>NW_008598732.1:397-919 GCF_000691845.1 Merops nubicus
CCCCCACACAGCCCCCCCGCTGCCCTACAACATGCCGCTGGCCTACGTGTTCAGTGTGGGGGTCTCCTTCCTCCTCACCTGCGCCCTGCTGGTGTACAGGTGGGTCTGTGCCGCCAGCCTCCACCCCCTCGCCCAGCCCTCCTGCCCTGACGCCCTCCCCCTCGCCGCAGCATGTCCCGCTCCTTTGGGGAGAGCTACCGCGTGGGCAGCTCCGCGGGGGACCTGGCCATCAAAGTCTTCTGTGCCTGGGACTTCAAGGTGATCCAGAGGCGCTCCGTGAAGCTGCAGTGTGAGAACATCTGCACCCAGCTGAAGGTGAGGAGCTGGCCTGGCCTTGGCCTGTGCACGCTCTGCCCAGCAGCAGGCTGGCGGAGGCATTTGCAGGAGCCCATCCAGACCCCAGGGCTCAGCACCCCTTTCCTACCACTGTGCCGGGGAGCCCTGCACCTGAAAACACCCCCTGACCCAATCCTGCACCAGCACTTGGACCATCAGCCCCCTGGGTCCCACCTCAGTGCAGCA
>NW_008598732.1:1029-1327 GCF_000691845.1 Merops nubicus
GAGCGTGTTCAGCAGCACAGACGTCGCTCCCTTCCAGGAGCTGCTGGCGGAGCAGAGGTGCCACTCCCGCTCCAGGACCCTCTGCCAGCGCCTGGGGCACTGCACCGTGCTGGCCCTGGCCTGGGCCCTCTCCCTGAGCACGGCGCTGGGCTGCGCGCTGGCCGTGCACTACTTCTCAGAGCACATGCACACGGTGAGTGCCGTGGGATCTGCTGCCCCGGTGCTGGGCTGCAGGAGCGTCCCCAGTTGCAGCCCCACTGCAGCTCCCCTCCTGGCACCGGCGTTCGCTGCCCTCCCC
>NW_008598732.1:1565-3560 GCF_000691845.1 Merops nubicus
GAGCTCCCACCTCCCTCTGCAGCACCGGGGGAGGTTTGGGTGCTCTCTCCGAGGGGCTCCCAGCCCTGCTCCTGCTCTCCAGGAACCTCATTCTGAAGATGGTGATCCTTGGCCTGCTCTGCTACCAGTGGCTCAGCCGGAGAGTTGTCTGCTCGACAGAGGAGGTCAGTGCTGCCACCCCAGGGCCACGCCATCCAAACTGCCCCAGCAGATGGCAGGGGCACCACGGGCACTATCCACTCCTTTGCTGGAGAGATGGGGGCGACAGCCAGACAGGGGCACCCCAAGCGTGGGGAGTCTGGGGGAAGGGTTGCTGGGGGGAAAAGGTCCCACAGCCCCTCACACGCCATGGGGGCCACAGGAAGGTTGTGGGGGAGGAGGGGCTTCACTGCCTGCTTGATGCCACCTGTGCTTGTGTCCCCAGTGTTGGGAGACGTGTGTGGGGCAGGAGCTGTATCGCTTTGTGGTGATGGATTTCATATTCACCCTGCTGGACACGCTCTTCGGGGAGCTGGTCTGGAGGTAACGTGCCACAGGAGGGGCAGCATCCCTGCATGACTCTGGCTCTCTGCTGCCCTGGTGCCCCCGGGCTCTGGGGGGGAAGCGCACCCCCCAGCAGTGTGGGAGCAGAGCTCTGCTCCTTCCCAGGCTGATCCTGGAGAAGAGGCTGAAGAGGAAGCGGAGGCCTGAGTTTGACATCGCCCGAAATGTGCTGGAGCTGATCTACGGGCAGACTCTAACCTGGTGAGGCAGCTCCTGCCTGGCACGGCTCGTTCTTTGCTGGCAAATGCTGGTCTGCTGCCCAGCCCCAGCCCCAGCCCCAGCCCCAGCAGGGGCCGTGCAGCAAACCCGGCCCAGGGCATCCTGCACTTTTACCCTTTGCTTTACAACAGCCTGACCGCAGCTGGCACCGGGGCCTGGCACTGCCCACGCCGGCTGCAGGCCGAGCTCATCTCCCCCTCTCTCCCAGGCTGGGCATTCTTTTCACACCACTCCTGCCGGCCGTCCAGATGGTGAAGCTGCTGCTGCTGTTTTATGTCAAAAAGGTGTGAGCTGTCCCCGCACAGCCCCCCTGTGTCCCCCCACGGTGGCAGCCCCGCTGCGAGGGGACGGTGACACGGTGCCTGCCATGGGCTGCCCGTGCCACGGCAGAGGTGCTGCCTCGTGCAGCGCTGTGCTCCTGGGACAGGGGGTGTTGGGGGGGACAGGGTGTCCCCGGGCTCACTCAGCTCCCGGCAGGGAGGAGGGCTGGAATGGTGGCAGGGGGCAGCTGTCCCACTTGCCCTCCTGAGGCTGCTTCCCTGGAGACAGCAGCACTCAGGACCTTGTTCCCTGCCTGCAGACCAGCCTGATGCAGAACTGCCAGTCCCCCAGCAAGCCCTGGCAAGCATCTCACATGAGCACTGTCTTCATCACCCTGCTGTGCTTCCCGTCCTTCCTGGGTGCAGCCATCTTCCTCTCCTACACCATCTGGTCGTGAGTACCACAGCTTGGGGCACAGAGCCACCCGCCACCGGGCAAAGAAGAGGGACTTGGGCAGGACAAGGGGCTGAGGACCCTTTGTGCAGCCACTGCAGATGGCTAAGGCAGGCCGGGTCTGGAGCCCAGAGGGGTGAACATCTGAGGCCAGGCAGTGCCCTGGGCCGGTGGCAGTGCCCTGGGCTGGGGGTAGAGGCCAGGGGGCTGCCTGTTGCTCTCACAGCCTCTCCTGCCTGGCTGACCAAGGTTCCCCGCCCAGCCTCTCTGGCCTGTCTGCTCAGGGTGCGGCCGTCGGAAACCTGCGGTCCCTTCCGGGGTATGGAAACCATCTACAAGTCAGGGAAGACCTGGGTGCAAGTGCTGGAAAAGTCCAACCCGAACATCACCTGGTTTGCCTGGGTCCATCAGCACGTGGTGGAGAACACCTTCCTCCTGTTTTTCGTGTCTGGGCTCCTGCTGTGAGTATGGACCCAAGCCCAAGGCTGAAGTCTGGGGCCATGCTCCGAGGGTCCCGCT
>NW_008598732.1:3617-3938 GCF_000691845.1 Merops nubicus
CCCCCCCGCCCCCTGCCCCTCCGGCCACAGCCCTGCCCTGCCTGTCGTTGCAGAGCTGTGATCTACTTCACCGTCCAGGTGGTGAAGGGCCAGCGGAGGATCATGCGCCTGCTGAGGGAGCAGATCGCCAACGTGCGTGAGCCCCGGGACTGACCCGTTTGGGCTCTGCCCTGGCAGAGCTCTGCCCTGGCAGCTCTGCCACCTTGGGCACGCAAGAGCACGTCCCACGGCTGCTCACTGCAACCCCTCTGCCCTTGCAGGAAGGGGCAGATAAAGCCTTCCTCATCCAGAAGCTCCACTCCGTTTACGAGCAGAGAGACA
>NW_008598733.1:0-1764 GCF_000691845.1 Merops nubicus
GGATCCACCGTTCACGTGGCACGCCGGTGGCACGGCAGCAGGTCGGCGGGCAGGGCAAGGCCAGGCGAGGCCAGGGCCAACCTGCCAGCATCATAAAATACCTGAGCCGCTCACTCACAGAAATGGTTTTAATCTCGCTGGCATTAGACTCGTTCTCCAGGCAGGTGAATGGAATTCTTTATTGTGGCTATTTGGTTATATCTCGAATGGCAATAAGGATTATCCGCCAGATTTCTGCATCTCCCTCGGAGCCCCTAGCATGTGTTTGTAATTTTCCTCTCCCTTTCAGGTGATGCCAGCAATCTCCTGAAGTTCTAAAACTGAACCTGTGAAATTTAATAGCCGGCCAGTGTATCTGACATATCCTTCGAAAATACTGTTTCAAGTGTGCTTCTTGTACTGATTTATGATTTTTTTTCTCCAACAAAGTATTCACTGTATTTTTTCACTAGTATTTCTCATGCCATTCTTCATCAGAAAGGAAGGTCAGGCCAACGATGCTCCTATGAATTTCCAAGGAGGAGCAGTAGGTGGCTGGCTTGGATTTCTTTAGTCTGCCTTTGCTGGTTTAAACAGGCGAAGGCTTCATCCTGGCAGTGGCTAAAAGAGGGCTCCAGGCGAGGTCTCAGGGCCAGGCAGGTTCTGCCCCTCCACCCGAGCCCTGCCAATGGAGAGGAGCAGAGCCCGGCGGGTTTGGTGGTGCCAGGCCGGTGCTGTGCCAGCGCTGGTGCCATGTGCCAGCTCAGACATCCCTCTCCACTTTGGTTGCTTTTCTTTTATGAGCCGATAGTTTAAAACTTGAAATAAACAACGATAATTGCCTGATTTGAGGGGAGGACGCTGCTTCTCTTCCTGAGCCAAAGGAATGACAGTTTGTCCGAACACAAAAACACTGCAGGCTTCCCCTGCACGCACACTGCTCCTGTGGCAGCCGGCCTGATAGCTTTGGACACTCCAGCGTCCT
Organism: Merops nubicus; assembly: GCF_000691845.1. Lineage (NCBI taxonomy): Eukaryota > Metazoa > Chordata > Aves > Coraciiformes > Meropidae > Merops > Merops nubicus. Next base: position 965 of record NW_008598733.1, read on the forward strand.
GGTACCAGATTTTGGGGAACATCTTGTGTCGCGTTGTTCCCCGGGTGCACCCGAGGCCGGTGCCTGGCGTGGCACAGGGGCAGCCTGCTCGGCTCCGGGGCAGCGCGTGCGGCGGGTTTACAGGCAGCGTTTGGTGGCAGGCGGGATGCTGAGCTTCATGGATTGATAATTGCAAATGTAGGGTTGTGGTAATGAGGGAATTCAATGAATCCACAGATTTCGTATCTCCGCTGACCCTCTGCGGCCCACGAATGGTCTAAATACTGATTGCTCTTGTCTGTGGCCAAGAAGGAACAGTTAGTTCTTGTGTTTTTGAACAAGGCAGCATCATCTGACAGTGGATATGAGGCTTTGTGGAGTCATCGTCTCTGTTTCTCAAAATCTTTTTCAAAAGTAATTTCTTTCACTGAGCCTTTAATTGTTGCCCTTGCCCCACTGCAGCCCTCCCTCGTGCCTGTCGCATCCCCGGCCGTCACGCCCCTGCCTGATGTGCGTCGTGGGGCTGCTCTTCTGCCACAGCACGTGCGGTGGATGGCTTAACCTGAAGTGTCTCCGTGTCCTGTCCCTGGGCACCGTGCACACAGACCCTGGCTCTCCTCTGCCAAGACGCCGTGAGCCGGGAGGAGGTGGCAGTGCCGAGACAAGGAGCTGTGCTGGGACCTTGCACAACCACGAGGTTTTACAGGAGGGATCCGGCTGCACCACGCACCAGCGCACGCCGGGAGGAGCCTGGCAGAGAAAATTCTTTTCTATTCAAATTGTCATCCCACCCCTGTCACCACCACAGCCAAGTGTTTCCA
>NW_008598733.1:1993-2233 GCF_000691845.1 Merops nubicus
CCGCCCCCTTTCGGTGGGCTCCTGCTGTGCCGCCCGCCTGTGCCCCCCTGCCCTGGCTCTCTGCCTCCAGCCCCGTGCCCACAGCAGAGGAGTGGCTCCTGCATCCCGCCATCCCCGGCTGCCCAGCTGGGCTCCTGCTGTGCCGCCCGCCTGTGCCCCCCTGCCCTGGCTCTCTGCCTCCAGCCCCGTGCCCACAGCAGAGGAGTGGCTCCTGCATCCCGCCATCCCCGGCTGCCCAGC
>NW_008598733.1:2259-2586 GCF_000691845.1 Merops nubicus
GCCTCGGCAGCCACCGAGCCCAGGACCCACAGCCTGGGACTGACACGAACTTTTCCAGCCCAGCAGAAATCCACGGCTTGGCTTTCTGCTTCCTCCCATCTGCCCAAGTTTATTTTCCTTGTTTTCTGTTTATGAGCTAGGCGAGTATTGAATTTCCCGAAGTCATTGCCATCCATTGCCACAGGTCTCGCACACAAAGACTCCCTCGGTGCCAGGATCCAAGTTTTGCAATTGGACCGGTTCCCTTTCCCTCCAACCATTGTGGAAACAGCCTTTGTTTTGCTTCTGGATCTTGTTCATCAGGCCCAAATCAAGGGCTGCTATCCC
>NW_008598733.1:3221-3468 GCF_000691845.1 Merops nubicus
AGGACTGATATATCCCTGCAAAGCCTGCGTTGTCCAGACCTGCCAGTTCCCTCTGAAGAGCAGGAACTGGAGGGACGGGGCACAAACGCTCCCGAGGGACGTGTTAAAAGAGAAAGCTGGCTCAAAACCTCCATCCCAGCTGCAAACTGACAGCCAGGGCTGAACACCCCGCGCCCTCGGAGGGGCCGGGGATCTGGCAGGCTCCCCGCCGTGCGTGCCGGGAAGGGGCTGTGGTGGCAGCCGCGCT
>NW_008598734.1:0-921 GCF_000691845.1 Merops nubicus
TTCGACTAGATGACATTTGTAAGTCCCTTTCAATGTAAACATTCTCTGATTCTGTGGTTCTGTGCTTCTGTTGCAGAAATGGTTTTGGCTGCGTGCTCCGAGTAGTGAGACTGAACCTGCTCCCAGCTGTCCCCCCCAGAGCAACGCATCTGCCCCTGCCCCTCCCTCCAGCCTCTGCAGAAATGCCCCTGGGGTTTCGGGGAGAGTTTTCCCACACTTTGGGGGGTGCTTGCCTTGCTCAACAAAGGCAAGTGTAGGATCCTGCACCTGGGGAGGAATAACCCCTGCACCAATACAGGTTTGGGGTTGACCTGCTGGAAAGCAGCTCTGTGGAGACGGACCTGGCAGTGATGGTGGACAAGTTATCCGTGAGACAGCAGTGTGTCCTTGTGGTCAAGAAGGCCAAAAACATGCTGGGGTGAATTCAAAAGAGCATGTCCAGCAGGTTGAGGGAGGCTCTCCTTCTCCTCTGCTCTGCCTCAGTGTGGCCACGTCCGGAGTCCTGTGTTCAGTTCTGGGCTCCCCTGTTCAAGCCGCTCCTGGACAGAGTCCAGTGGATGGCTATGAAGATGCTGAGGGGACAGGAGCATCGCCCTGATGAGGAGAGCCTGAGATATCAGGAGCAATTTAGCCTGGAGAAGAGAAGACAAAGAGGGAGAAATAGCCCCTGCACCCCACCCGCCCAGCCTGTCTCAGCTGCGCAGACCCCAAAGTGAGTATGACAGCAAATAACCCACCGGCTAATTTGGCTGCTGTCCCAGCTAGAGCTCCCTCCGAGTTAGAGAGGAGATCAACCCTGTCCTAGCCAGGACAAGGGCGAGGATCAGCAGGATGGGCCCAGGCTCTTTTCCGTGGTGCCCAGCGCCACCTCCCTGAAACATCACAGCCCGACGTCCGGGTGACGGCGCGCTCGCCGGCGAG
>NW_008598735.1:0-8617 GCF_000691845.1 Merops nubicus
CCCATGTCCCCGACAGAGATGTTAAAATAAACAGTACTATTCACATATGCTTTGTTGGCAAAGCCTGAAGAAAAATAGCTCCATTAAGTAATGCCTGTATTTTCACCAGGTGATCAGAGAAGTCAGTATTGATATAAACCCGTATTCCTCACTAAATGTCCAATAAGCCTGTAGGCCATTACTGGACTCCCACAGACTAACATCTCTGCACAGAAATAGCTTCTTAAACATACACATTTAACTGACTACAATTTAGGGTATTCTGCCACTGTGTGTTTGGGGCTTTTTTTTTTTTTTTAATGTGGATTTTTACAAGGCTAACCATTTCCTGCCTTGTTTAAGATTGGGAATTAAAGGAGACATCTTGCATATCACTCAGCAGAAATTCAAAGTATCCTTATACTTTGATTGTAACTATATCAAACCAGCATTCAGACATCAGCGCTAAAAAGGCAACCTTATGTACTTCAGAAAACATCTAACCTAAATGCTGCTAGGAAATTATGTGGCAGGAAATGCACACAAATACTGTTTTACTTGCTTAAACAACTAAATTTTCCTCTTGGAAAATGAAAATTTTAAACATTATTGGTCACTAGTACTAAAATATTGTCTGTTTTTAAAGCCTGGCTTTTGAGATAATTTTAAATTATACAAATTATATTTTTTAAAAAGTCAAACTATACAAAAAGAGACGAGGGTGGGGAATGACCAAGTCCAAATTGCCTATCCCCTAGTTGAAGTGTTCCTCATTTTGACTCATCCTATTTATACAATATATCTTCAGTATGACATGAAGTAATTTTATTTAATTTATGGCTTTCTTTTGACAAAAAAAAAAATTAAATAAAGAGGTGAAAAAAATGCTTCTAACTGGTTAATTAGACTTCTGAATGAGAATACTTTTTGCTACACATAATGACTTACTGTATACCGTAAAGGAAAATGCATATATGGTTCCTGTCGGAAATGTAAATCAGTATGATGAAAGCTAAAATGATGAAAACAAAGCTTAGATAAATTACACACTGGCACACTTTGCCAGTATAATGAGTTTACACTGATTTAGCCAGAGACATTTAAACCTCTGCCTAAGTGAAACCAATTTATTTTGCTCTCATAACTGCCATCAATTCCCCCAAAATAAGGCGCTTGTATAGTTTCACAATTTTCCCAGTCAAAACTAAAACTGAAACCACAGTAGCCTCCCATAGATCCGTGAAAAGTAGAAAAAGGGCCCATTCAGTCCTTTTGCTGAAGTACCCAGCAACACTCTGAGGGCCATTCTCAGGTTTGCTGCTTTCTTTTCACAACTGCTTTGGAACTATTGGTAAAAGACGGGAAGTTTAAGGGGGGACAAGTCTTAAAATAATTAAGGCATCTGCAAAAGATAATCACATCAAACAAACAAACACAGAGAGCCACAGAAAACTTACTGGTGGGTTTTTTCCTCCCATTTTTCAAGTAACTGTGATCCCCATGAAAAACAGGTCATCACGGTATGCACTATAAACCATTATCAGGTTACAGACAAAGGCAGTTGATCTCATTATGGCATGAAAGAATGCTCACTACCCAAATAAATACCCAATTAATACATCCATAGGAACAAAATTAATAACTCAAAGGTGGAAATTATACCCCAAAAATGGTCACCAACTATCTACTACATTTCTTAAATAGATTAATGTTACGCCACTTAAATGAACGAAAATTTTCCATAGGAAATTTAAGCCAACTTGGAAGCTGTTTTGTAAAACAAAAATTCTAAGAAACAAAACAAACAAAAGCCCAAACCTTTATGATGAATCAGACTGCTGCACTTCTTCCCTGCCAGTCTCATATCAAGAATTAAAAAACAAAAAAAAAGGAAAAGAAAAACAAAGGCATTGTTTTTCTCATAAGCTAGTGTGATGTCAATCATCCTATGACACAATTAGCTGTAAACACCCTGTGATGAACGGGGCCAGATGAAAGGAACTAATAAGAAAACCCTCATCTTACAGACAGAAAGCTTTTTAGAGCTTGTAAAATTTTATTGAAATATATCAGAATACGTTTATTAGCTAAAACAGAACTTTCTGTTGAAATAAATGCCTACATAAGCATGCACACTAGCACACATATACTGACATACAGAGCCACCAAGAAATTCCCCAGCATTTATAGTATTACTTTAAGATTCGAGACATTTGGGCTCAAAACTCAAACCAGGAGCATCCTACTGAGAAGATAATCCCCCAGCCCACAGGAAAAACATTGGAATTCCTTACCAAGACTGGATTCCTCACGTTTCCCTTGTGGTTTAGGACTACAAATACAGCCATGAGATTTTCTTCAGTCGTGCTTCCTTCACATTAGCCTTCTAAATAAGGCTAACTTGGTCACCTCCTGCTTGAGAGTGTTTATGAGGAGATTATTTTCCCTTGGAGACCATACTTCCTGCACTGAGTGGTCATGTCAGCTTCCAGCACCAACAGACATTCATCTGAGGTGATAGGTATTGTGGTTTGGACAGATGCAGGCGTACAATGTTTTTCCTCCTCCATTTATTAGTATGAAAGACTGAATTGATCAAATTAGTTCCTTCTACTACAAGGGTGGCCTGGTCTCAGACACAGGCCTGAATGACCTATTTATCCAAAAAAGAAATTACATGAAACCCACTTGAGAGTCAGCATCTGCTCTAGCCAGCACTATCTCAGAGAATATCTTCAGAACTAGTGCCAAACAAAATGAAAGTCTGCTGAATCTAAAATGCCAGCAGTCCAAAGAGAACTCAGGTGTCTCTAAAAACAGGAAGTGGTGGGAATGTAGAAGCACCCATCTTCAGATTTGTTAATGTCAGAACGTCTCCTTGACTCATCTTTTAGCACTGAAGTGAAGGATTTTGAGTGACTGAAGTTCTCTGAACTGGCTTGCTTGCAACTCTGAGACCAAAAAAAAAAACCCTGTACTAAAACTCCATTCTCCAAACTTCAGAGTAATTGTCAACTTGCAGAAAAAGTGCTTTCTTGATTTAGAAAATGCTGAAGGATCCCAAAGAAGAGGAAAGAAGTAGAGGAAACCCAGACTGTATTGCTGGGACTGTTGTGAAAAGAAGTCAAAAGCAGAAACAGATGGCTTTCAACTCTGATGAAAAATAGACGAAGCTACTTTCTATACAACAGTACATTGTTAGGTCAGAAAAAACTGAGTCTAAAGACTTCTATATTCCAAACAAAAACTTAGAAGAAAAGCATGTGTTTAATTGTAAACATCAACAGTAATCAAAATCTTAAAAAACTGGAATTATGATTAAAATGGGAATCTCTCCATTGTAAAATCAAGTCTGTAAAGTATGAAAAGGCGTTTCTCAAAAGGTGCCATAAAAACACACATTCGCTGCTCTGCCAAAGTGATGTATGTTTAAATCTATGGTTGCCTCACAAATTTTCCTTTCAGAAGGGAAGTGCTGACAAAGCACACATCTACCATGTGTTTTACAGACAAGTTCATTCTGCCTGTGCTTGGAGCTGACTAGAAGATAAAGCCAAAGCAGAAGACATACCACCACTTTAGCCTAATGTGTTTGAATTAATAAGACCTTCTAGATGAACACAAGAATTGTCCTCTCCTGTATTTCCTCAAAAGAAAGCATAAAGCAAAAGAGAAAAAACTGTTATTTTCTTTCAGTTGTAATAGCAGATGACTGAAAAAAAGTTATTTTAAGGGGCTCACAGAGAAGCTCAGAACTAGTTTTCTGTTTAGAATTAGATTCCTAGGCATTTATCAACATATTGACATGACAGTTCCTGAAAAAATGTACTAGAACTGCTGGTGAGATAGATAACACAAGTAGTGTTTCCTCCCTCCCAGCTGTTTTCTTTTCCCCGGTTTCTTCTCTCTTCATTATTCTCACCTGCACACATATACACTACCAGTAAAAGGCTTCTGGGCTTTCACACACTTTTTTCCTCTGTCACTGTTACTCTTTTGCTAGTGCATTTTCACTAGTTTGCAAAACAGGGAAAACATACATTCAAAATAAACTCAATAAAAACAAACACAAAAACAAACACAAACTTAGCAGACCGTTACATGAATTTAAAAAAAAAAAAAATCAGAAAAATTAATTCTTCTATATTAGCATATATAATAGAATATTCTGATGTACACCTGTAAGAAACTTGTGTACTAGATTTTGCACATTTTAAGAACCTAACAAAAATTGTAGTTAATAAAACATGAAAGTAAGAAAAACTAATAGGAAATCATGGCACACATAAATACAGCGTAATCATGACACACATAATACAGTTTAGAACCTACCGCTCCCAAGTCAAGATTCTGTAACTAGCCCATGAAACTAATTAGCTCCAATTAGAGATTTCTCAATGCCATGTATTTTAAATAATTTAGCTAACCTTCCAATCTCAAAATTTTACTCAAGTAAAAAAAATGCGGTGTCTTTATGGAAAAATCAAAATACATAACAAGCTGTATTTTCCTAATACCTACAAAATCAAGTTTATGGAATTGCTGCAGAAATATCACTACACATTCTTACCATATCCTATAACGAAAGGATTCCAGCAAAGTCTTCCTAGAAGCTGGCCAAGTAAAGGGAACTGCTGGATTGCTACAATTGAATCCTGTTAAAACATAAAAACAAACAAAAAGATAATAAGTACACACCACACCAAAAGTAGGTTAGAACTGTCAGTGACACAGGCTGCTGTAACCTGCATTCCCAATGTTTTTACTGTGAAATGCTCTGGAAACAAACACCCGCAAGTGTGTCATAAAAGCAAAACTTCCTGAAGTTTCCTAGAGTGTCATAATTCAAAAAAGTTAAAGCTTAAGTAAATAATTTCCTTACCTAATACTTAATTAAGGTAGAAAATTTGCTCATTTTCCTCATATCTACTAATCAGAAAACAGTAATCAAGATTTCTTTATAATAAAAGCACAATTAAACTATGCCTTTGTTGATCCTCATTGCTTTAATATACTGTCTTACAGAGTTTCTGAAGAAATTAATACCTGCTATGGTATAAAATTAAGTATCCTTCTGTTACTTTTGCTTGCTTTCTTTAAATTAACTTACATAACAACTAGCCAATAGCAAACTGCAATTTAACTGTTAATGAAAGAGAAAGCAGCTTCACTGCAAAACTAGTAGACAATGTTGTTTACATACAATTCTGTGTAATCAGTTTTATTTTTCCATTTTTGTAGCTTCACTATCTAACAAATGAATGCTTTTAAAAATGGTAGTGTTGAGATACTATGCAATTAGCAGGAACGATAACCATGTCCTGCTGTTGCAATAAATTTCTTACACTTGTCTCACAGTTGGACTAGCCCTAGAGTTTCTGGGGCCATATTCATAAGGTCCATTTCAGCCTAAGACTCAGACTACTTGAAGGGGCAACATTAAAAATAGATTTTTTTTTTTCCCTCCTCTCTAAGAAAAAGACATATATAAATCTGAGAATAAACACCACTCCCCCAGAATCTGTTATAATGCAGTTCATTGAAAGGTCTGCAGTCTTCAGAGAAGAATAATTTAGAAGTAATTCCACACGAATTCAGCATCATGCCATAATGCAGTATTCCTAAAGCTTATTACAATCAATACATATACTGAAAAAGCCGTGACAGAAAAACATCTACACAACTAAACATATATAAAACTAAATTTACTTTAGGAAAAAAAGCACTCTCATGAATGCAGACAACAGCTAAATTACTAAACAGAACAGCCAGCACCACATGCCAACGATCCAACCATGCTGCTAGAACTTGCTACATGTGCCACAACACTGGGGTTAACGTGTCAACAGACTCCCTAAGATTTAAAGGACCACTTACAGTTTTGCATGTTAAGGCCTTTAAATAATCCAATTTATGACCTGACAACCAAAACCAAATTCTTGTTTATTTTAAAGACCTTTTAAAGAGGCAAGAGCATTGGCTGGGAAATCTCACGTGGCACAACAACCAATCAACAAGAAAAAGCTCCTTTCACAATAGATCAAGGAAACAGGAAGCACACTCCTCTTTGCATTACCTGTGACTGTTCCCCCTGTTTGCCTCTCTGATCCTGCAGAACATTAGGTCAATAACAAAAACCTCTTTGCTACTGTTTGCTTACGTATTTGTCATAACATGGTGAAGACTGTTTCCAAGGGTGTCTTCAAAACAGGTCACTATTCCTTTTAAAGTCACTTACCATATGTTTTAAAGTTTCATAAACCTGCTGCAGAAACTCCTGGAGCTGGGGCAGGTGAACGCACACATCCTTCTGGGATTCCAGCGTGGTGGCTTGACCCCATTCAATAGCTTTATTCAACCAATATTCAAAGTCCAGTTTTGGCACTGCAGTGTCCTGTGCCATTCCACTACCCTGAAAAAAAAAATTTCAACTCCACATCAGGCAGCACTAAACACTGGCTTCCAATCACAAATGAAATTAGGAAGAAGGACTTACTTTTTGTCTATTCACATGTGAAGTGGGGTGTGGAGGATGTCTGTGTTTATATCTCATAAGCGTGCCAGTTTTCTTAGTAGGAGTAAGAGGGTAAAATCCCAACACTGTTGCAACAAAGTAGCAAAGGAGACACAGTAATCAGTAAATTACCTTAGAATGTACCACCCACCTGTGTCTCCGGCTTTTATTTGTCATGACCAATATTTCACCAAAAGAATATTAGAATGTGAGTGTGTATTTACTTAGAAAGCTTTGCATGATGGAAAAACTAAAATTCCCACTTGAAGATGAATTCTGGCATTAAAATAAGGCTCAATCAAAACAAAAGGGGGCGTGCCTTTGGTTTTTTAATTCTACATTCGTAACTGATTATTAGTTTTCAGTTTAAAAAGAGTATTCTCCTTAAAGGAAAGTAATAAACTTGGTGTTTCATCTGTTTTTCTTTGTATTATTACACAAAGGAGAGAGAGAAAAAACGTGACCACATACACCTTTACGTATCATAGTTCTGAACAAAACCTGTACCATATATATTCTATAACCAATGGCATACACCACTGTAAAAACTGGGTCTTTGAGAGACAAGCACTATTGCCAAGCCAGAATGTTAAAGTCTAACCAAACTGCCCCAGTAAAAGACATACACACACAAAAAAAAAAATCAAAAAAAATCACAAAGAATAGCACAGAAGGCACTACAACAACCTTTAAATCTCTGAAAGAAACATTTCATAGGCTTAAAGAGCAAACCAGCTCTTGCAACCATTCAATCATTGTTCTTTCTGTCAAGACTGTAAAGACAACTGTCAATTAACACAAGTGTGATGGCAGTTTTCAGAAATGAACTGTTGCCCACTTGGAGACGAATTCACACATTCATAGGTACAACAGAAATCAGTGAATATATATATATTTGTAAGCTACAGACCAGAAAAACAAACGTGAGCCTGCAAATCAAGCTGCAAATACAGCTAACCCTTACAATAACACCACTTAAATAGCATGCTAAAGTGAGCCAAAAATCTAAAAATCACCAATACACTTGCTTAATTTCTGCGAGTAATAAGCAAATAAATACCCCATAGTGAATCACAACTAATATTTGACTTTGGATCCTGTCCAGCAAAAAAAAAGTAAGGTAAAGCGGTTGGCTTGCCAGACCTATATTCAGAGTAAAGTAACCAAAGCCAATGCTTTTGTGTGTTTTATTACACTCCCGTTTCTACCTGCAATTGTCATAATCACCAGACTCTTAACGGACTTGTGCAGTGCCAAGACTTTAATCATCTTCTGTGAGTATCAGAGCAGTCTACAAGACTTCATGACCATAGCTCACTAAAGTGACATAGGTCAAACACTTAGCATCAGTTAGTCATCAAACTCTTATCTTCACAGGAACATAATAGAGACTTTAAGAACAAATTAAAGCCTAAAACTAAATTTAGACATTTGAGTAAATAAATGAGCCTCTTTGATGTTCCCAGATAAGATTAATACTTTGGAATAAATGAAAAGTAAGTCCTCTAACAAAACGGCTCCTAAAACTTTAAGAAAAAGGAGGGGGGGGGAAATCAACAACACTCCAGCATTTTAGAGCAAGTCACATGAGTTCTGTTAATAGAGGATCCAAGGTAAGAAAATCAAGCAAGTGCATTGCTGGTCCAGAGAGACTCCTCAGGAACTCCTTAGCTGGGCCAGAGCCATTGCCGTATGGAAAGAAAAAAAACTAAGACTGAGATGTATGTTCTTTTTTAACTTTCAACTATTAAAAAAAAAAAGTCAAAAAGAACATGAGCACAAATCATAAGAGAGAAGAAATCTTAAAAGTAACCTATATGCTGCTAAATGCAAGTGTGCATTTTTCACAGTTTCTGATAGTTAAATCCCTTACGATACCTGTCCTGAGATATCCTGGATGCACACAAAGTACTGTACCATCCACAGACTTCTGCTAGTCATATAAACCAACCTGTTAATCCTTCACCAAGAAAACAGTTGTTCTTTGTTCAGTGCTATTCAAAATCCTCTCCCCGAAATGGAGTATATTTTCCACAGTTGTCTTGCTGTATGAAAGCATAAGCAAAGGACTTGCACCAAAACCCAACAACTTTACATTCTAGAGTTCAGAGCCTATCTTCAGCA
>NW_008598735.1:8648-19164 GCF_000691845.1 Merops nubicus
TCAATCCTAAACTGGCTTCCATCACATAATTTACGGATGAAACAGAAACTAAATGGGAGTCCAGAGATTTTTAGTTGCAGCCTAATGCTCGTTCATGGATAAGTCTACAGGTAAAAATGGAGGAATCAATTTTCCATCCCATTTCTGAAGTGGATTAAGGGACAAACAAATGTATCTTTCTGTGCAATTAGCTTTCTGAAACAACTCAAAATACTACAAGATCATAAATAAGGAGCAAGTTACCTATATGACTAAGAGAACAAGTAAGGATTTTTAGAAATTATCATTTCAAGTGCTAGAAATACCTGGTTTGGGATATGATCAATTCACATTCTTATAAAACTCACCCTGAGACCTAGAGCAAAGTACATTAAAGTGACATTTGCAAAAATGGCTGCACTATTCATATAGGCCACTGGCCCTTGTTTAGCCTTTAGCACATGCCTCAATTCATCCTTCATCAATAACATGCTTAATTTAATATGCACCAATATCTTGCTGCACCACAACACTGCTTATGCTACACTAAAAGAAAATCAGGAAAAATAATTAACCAAAGCATCTGTTAAATTTGTAGTAGCATGATATTTAAGATTATTTAGAAGCCTCCAAGGAAATAGCTTTTTAATGATTGTTTAACTATAGTCCCTAGTCCTGAAAGAGCTAATTTATTAGTATAGCTTGTTCTTGTCTTCACCTCAACATTAATGGAAAGCATAGTGTGAAATTATTGAATGTATAAGTAATACAATTAGAAATAAAACAAAGTACCAAATCTGACACACAGATTTCATCCCCAAAACTGTCACACAGTATATATATTAACAACAGAAATATAAAACCGTTAATTTAAACACTCAGAACCCTGTAAGATACAGAACAGATTAAAATTAGACTTAGAGAAATCATAGATAACAAAGACTTGATTAATAACTTGACTGGTCATAATGTCAAGTATATTCCCAAAGTCTCTTTCAGGTTCATTTCCACTCTCTTCAGTTAATTTGGACTCCTTTTTTATCACTACTGACTCCACAATATGAGAAATTGAGAAGGTGGATTTACAGTGAATCATGTTAAAATACCCTTTACTTCTACAAAGAAGGAAAATAGTCTTGACTCCTCCTCCCTCAGAACCCCCAGTCAAACCTTCAAGCACAGGGAACCCTGTGGAGTTCAGGCATGAAGGTACTTTTTCTATCTTTTAGAAGCTGAAGGCAGCACTTCTAACAAGGAATGGATTAGCTTTATTCTTGTCAAGTGAGCTATCTGGATTAGTGTCTAAAACATAACACTTTACTCAGTAACTCTTGTTACCAGATCTTGAGGCAAAGCCTTCCAGTATACCAGGGTACTCACTACACTTAAGGTGCCTCATCCTCCTGAACACACTCACACGCTGGCACAGAATTCCATGCAAAGACATAACCGAATCCTCTGTGATAGACAGGGAACTACTTGCAAGGCTAGAAGAGATACCAACAGTTTTCAGAAAAATTCTCACAACTATCTCCACATCTATAGTCTGAAAATCAAATACTTGTGCACTCAGCATGGTAGCATATGAATGAAGGGTTTTTTTATCTCTAACTGTAGAATGAAAATCTTCTTAAGTAAAACCATAAGAAGAGAAAAAAATAACTGAAAGCAAACTAACTTCTCCACCATTAAGAATTCTGAAACTCAGGACTCGGAGATAAAAAAAAAGGGAATATGCAGTTGCTAAAGCATTAGAGCTCCTCAAAAAGAATTTCTGTCAATAATAGAAAATTCAGCAAAAGTCTTTCAAAGCTTTTAATGTCTCAAAGCTGGCTTTAATAGATTGCCAAAAATTACTACTAAACTTTTATTACTTAGTTTGTCTTTAATCTTGTAAATTCATATTTATAAAATTATTTAAATAAATAAAAGTATTTCAGTAGAAGGATCTTTGAGATACCATTAAGGTACAATATTGCCTTATGTCATAGCATGCCAAGCAAATGTGACAAAAACCTGCATTCAAGGTATAAAGCTCTCCTTTGTGTATGATGCCTTGAATCAGTGAGAAGTAGCTCCACACTTCAAATGAACACTTCAGTCTCCATTAATCCATCTCCTTTCTAAAATCCTGTCCATCAGCAACCTCAGCTCATGATGAAAAAAAGAAAAGAGGAAAACAGTTAAAATACTTACATGACCTCAGAGTCTAAAGGCCCCAAGCAGAACATGTCACCATTGGGCTTACAGAACACAAACACACATTCCAACTTACACATTATTTTTAAGGTTGGTAACACTTACAAAAGCAGAGCAGTCCTTTTGTGCATATTTATTACTTTAATAGATGTTAGGAGACTAAATATTAGGTAAGCACTTCAGTATATAATGTAATACAATATGATTTCAACTCCTTATTTAATCACCCTTAACTAATTATGATATAGCATGGTTGATACACTACTAGAGCAGAAGATCATTAACTCACTGTACCGTTTCAAAGACTACGACAATCATGCCACAAATTTACTATCTAATGGATGTTATTTTGACATTATGCCAAAAGAAAAAAGAAGTAGCAGTTATCCAGAATACAGGTACTATTTTCTCACTCATTATTTCTCTACACAAAATGTCTACTCGGTTCTTTCACCTTACTTCTTTCTCACAAGTATATTTTTCATTTTCACCTTGACAACTCTCCTTTCACTTGCCAAGAACGTTACAAAAATGTAATACATACTTAGCTAAGCAGGATGATCAAACATGATTTATTTCGCCAAGAAAACCTATTATTGTCCTCCTTCCCACCTCGTCCCTCCCCCAATAAATTCAGAATGAGTTTATTGGTAAAAAAGTGAATAATTTTCTAGAAACTTCAGAAAGGTTATATGAAAAGTAAAAATACACATTATTTATTCCTGTCATTTTTCACAGTGTCCCTTCTTGAGAAATTAGCTTCACGGGCTCTTTTATACATTGTTATTAAGTCCAATCTGCACTCGCCAGCAGTCCAGCAGTCAAGAATAATCTAGAGGACAATTTCCATCTTGATTCTGGACAGTGTACTCACATCCAGTGTTTTTATTGAAAAACTTTTCAGGTAAGAGCAAGCTTGTCTATTCCTCTTTGTGCCTACATCCACAGATATTTTACAGCCAGAACAAACCACTATTATAGAAAATGGCCTGTCTATATGCAGACTTTACAAATTAAAACAAATTGCATGCAAATATACCTTTCTCTGGAAAAACAAAACATAACAAAGAACAGCTTTACTAAAACAAACAAATCAACACTGGCTAAGTAGTGTGCAAAATCTAGTAAACTAAGTAGCTGTCAAGATGGTTGGCATTATCAATCAACATTTAGACTAACAATCCTCCTAGAAAAAGTAACTAACTCCTCTCTTCTGCTCCTCTGTATTGGCTTCCTCTGTTTAATTTGATAATCAGCATGTTAAGGGTTGTCAGATATGCCTTCTGAATTACATTACCAGGTCTCAGTGGAAAAAGAGCCCAGTTTTCATCTTTAAGGGACTGTGGCCACTGACAGGGCAACTTTTGTGGACAGCATAGGTATTAAACCTCTTGCCCAGGTTTCATCTGAGTAACACTGCAAAAAGTACAATGTTGTTTCCAGTTGTGTTCTGTTGAACTGGGGAAGATGTGATGCCCTGAGGAAGCATGCACTGCAGGGATTCATACCAGATCTCTGTTTCTAGGACACTCTGAAAACATTACATCTCCCTCTCCCCCAGAAAGAACTACACGATCATAATAAAAGCTTCTTCCCATTCATCAGGCTTCATGACCAAAAAAATTGAATTTATTAGCCATCCTTGATAACAGTAGCCCCTTCTCACAAAAATCAATTATAAACCGTCCTGGTTCTAATGGCAGGCTTCTCTTGCAGCAGCACATCTTCCTTCTGATTTACCCCATTTCAAGAGGCTAAGAATAAAACCTTCTTTAAAGAGAAAGGCAGAAATAATATCTTAGCACTTTCACCTCTTACATTTTGCCCAAGGGTACAATGACAGTTGTGAAAGGCATTTAGGAGTGATATCCCTGATTTTAGAGATGTTGTTTGGTACCTTTCCACAATGAATCTTATCAGGACAACAAGGCAATTAACTATCATTTCCATATTCAAAAGATGTAATTACCAGCCCACAGAACAGATAGATTACTGTGGTTTTAGGCACAAACTGAATACAAAGTCTGGTTAGACGCCACTAGAAGTCACTCCTGCAGAAAGACACCAGTGAACTTATTAAGACTCCAACACCACTGTCCTGGTTTGAGCTAGAACACAACTAATTATAATCAGTAATTTACACTTCGGTTAAGTCTAAGTAACTGCACTTTCTGAAGTCAACAGCATATTTTTGCAGCATCTGCTTCGAGAAACAACATAAGGCTCTCTTGCTTATTCCCTTTCTCTTCCTTTTTGGGAAGGGAGAGGAGTTAAGAGAGAGTGTGTGTCACTTATCTAGAGGACAGCCCAGCACCTAATCTTTGACAACCACGACTTCTGGGGTTTTTTAAAGGTAAATCTAAAAGGAGAAAACAGACAACGAGGTAAAAATACCTTTCGATCTCTGTGATGTCCTAATTTAAAAGAATTTCAATATTAGAACTAGCCAGATCAAAATCCAGTCAGGCCCACCACATAAAGCCATTCATACCACTAGGCAGGGAATCAGAAGCATGTACAAAATGGAAATTTGTTTCAAGGCAGCAAAGGAAATCCCAGATTTTTCCAGTGCATGTTGACATAAAGCAGATCAAGATGGCCTTCCAAAACAAAAGCCAGACTTGAAAGAAACGGGGGGCTTCCAGTTCAACCTTTAACTCCTTGCTTGTTCTTCCATACCTGAATTGCTTATTTCTCAGCAGTACATAGTGATCTACCACAAAAAGGTAACAACAATATATGACAAAACAGAGCAGAAGGTAGAAATTACATGCTGGGTGTGGTGAATGGAAGCATGAGCAACCACATGCCTTCATAATCTTCTTCCATATATCTCCTCAGTAAGGCAAAAGTGTTCATATTTTGCTTTGGACAACTGAAACAGTAAATCTACCCAAATTACTTTGGTAACACTTAGGTCACTGTAATGTGGCAACCCCTCCTAGTGCTTGAGCGATAAATATTTTTTTGGGGTACCTCTACTGAAGATGAATGTTAAAATATTTTTGGATTTAGTTTGCTGGACAAAGCCTTTCCATTCAGCCCAGTTCATGTTCAGCTGAATTCTGTGACAACAAGTACAATAAAGGCCACACAAAATAAAACACAGGTAAGGCAATGCAAACAGAGAAAAAATGCAACCCTGGAAAGGGACATCAGGTCTGATTCAGCCTGAACTACAGGAGGCAGAACTGCCTCTGTAGGAAAATCTGGTATAATGAAAACAAAAATAATGTAATTTTATCTCACTTTGTATAAAGTCCAGTTGTTGGCAACACCAGTTCGGCTTACAATATCATACATAAATTGTGCATAGGCCTCCAGTATCAGTAGTTAAACACTACAGAAATCAGACCTTCTTTTGCAGACAAGAGGAAATTCTGATTCTGTTCACATCAGTGGCAACATTTTTGTTGGTCTCAGTGGAGCCAAAACTTCACATGGTGCATTCATTCTGGACTTCAGGAGACCTAACTTTGACTTCTTCAAAGACCTGCTTGGAGTAGTCCCATGGGTTAGGGCTCAAAAAAAAAGGGTGGCCCAAGAGAGCCATTATCCCTACGAGTAAGAAATCAAGTAGAGGAGTCATGAGACCTGCATGGATGAGCCAGGAGCTTCTGGAAAACCTCAAATGGAAGAAGAAAGGCGAACACCTAAAAAAGTTCCTATCTGAACATCCTCCTCCAGTTAAGCTCTCCAAACTGGTAGCACAGCCTGAAAATACTCACCTGTAAAAAAAAAAAAAAAAAGAGTGTGGTGACAGGGACACAATCTATTTAGACATAGTAAAGAATGACTGGCCTTTCTTTCTAACACTAAAGGGCTTCATATTTCCAACAATGCCTCAACAGCCAAGCAACTTTGATAAATTCAAGCTTTACCCCTGACTTACACAGGTGTAAGAAAAGACAGCAGATGGTCCAAGCTCTTTATCACAAGTATGTGAATGTCAGTTAAAATACTGTCTATGGTACTGACAGCCAGAGCTATTCACACAGTGTAGAGTTGTCCTGATTATATTAAGTGAATTCCTTTTCTCCATAAATCTCTAGAATCTTTTTGTTTAACCTCTAGTATTTACTATAGTAATGCAGCATATACCTTTTATCGAAATTCTTCAGCCCTACAGAGTTAAAGCATTTGTACATAAGCATAGGGAAACAGAGGCACAAACAGAAAAAGACTTCTCTAGAGTCACTGAGGAAATAAATGACAGAAAGAGATAAAAGACACAAATCTCTTATGTTCTGGCCCATTAGAGGACACTGTTTCTCAAGGATTTCCTCAAAGATAATCTATTTCTCAACCTAGGCTACTCAAGCATAACACAATGGTTTGTGCCATGGCAAAGAGCAATATTCCACCAAAAAGAAAATGACCATACAATAATCACGGGAAAGTATTTTCTTTCCATTTTGGGTTTGTTGGGTTTTTCTTTTGTATGAACTCTATTGACAACATAATAAGCATAAGTAAAAATGATACATGCTTGCTCTAACACCAGTTGAGGCTACTGAAATTCTAAAAAAAGCATTCAAAGAGTCCACACAGAATGAAAGCAAGTTTGCATTTCTCTTTGGCATTAAAAAAAAAAAGAACCCTTGCCAAAGAGTCCGCTTTCCCCCCCCCCTCTCTTCTCAACTACTCACACCCAGAAATAGCCACAGAATAAAATCTTCTGAATACAGATGTTTCTGTGGCACTAAGTAGGCCTGACAGAGAAGAAAAATGTATTCTTCAGAAGAATAAAAATTACTTCACGACATCCACATGAACATTTACATCTTTTTGTTGTACATTATTTCAACACACTCCCGCAGACACTCGTCCCTGGAGTCCATTGACAAGGTTTCATGCTATTCACAGGCATTAAATCAGGCCATTCTTTCTCTGCAAACAAGAAGAGATGTTTCCTCAGAAATATCTAGAGCAAAGACTTTCAGCAATTCACTCAGTCAAACTGAAACTGCTGCAACGATTAGGGATGTGGGCACTTTGACTGGAGACAGGGCACTGACACTCAAAGTTATGAGACACCAATCTGGGGAATTCTCAGTCAATTATTCTCTCCTATTGTATGTGCATGTACTTTTTAATGTGCTAACAGTGGATCCTGGACCTGCCAGCAAGTTTTGTTGCATCTGTCCATGACAAACTGACAACGCCACCTTTGGCATTAAATTAAAGCTATATAGTTCTGGTATGCCATGAGAAGGGAGTTCCTTATGGATTTGGGTCAATTGGTGATAGATGAGAACTTCTAATGTCCAACACAGGAAAAATGTATTGGCTAGTGGTCTTGTCTCTTGGCCTCTTTTCCTTGAACACTCATGTATTTCAATTTAGCTGTACATTATGTTATCTCAATACTGTCACATAGTTAACAAAGATTTATAAAGTTAATGTGTCTAGTGAATCTAGTGGTACGGAGGAATCACAGCCCTGCAGTCTCCCTCCAGGAGTCAGAAACCTCCGAGTCTGGTTCTCACTTCTGACACGTCTCACACATGACACTAAAGAAGTCATGTAAATTTTCAAGGCATGTTCCACTTCACCTGTACAGCAGCCTGATTACTACTGCTCTCATTTTCAGGTTTATCAGCACAGTGTACTTTTGTACTTTTTTTTTTTTATCAGACTAAAAATATATGCCTGATAGCATCAGATTTGCTCCATTTGCAAGTAAAAAGAACTTATTCCTCTCAAAGACTTACAAAGTTCCCTGTGTTGCAGTAGCCTCGTGGACTTTATTTTGCCAAATCACCATAACTGATGCTCTGCAGATTACATCTGAGAAAGTCACCTGTCTTTAGAATGTGTCCAATAATATCTGTGTAATTCATGACCACTAAATTTACGAGAACGCAATTTATGGCATTGCTTACCAACAGAAGTTCTATTAGAAGTTAAAAAAACAAGTTCTGTGTCAGAACCCTGCAGCCATAGGCAATGATGACAGTTAAAAAAAAAAAAAAAGAACCCTCTTGCCTAGGTCTGACATGAGTCCATCCTTTACCATTACGTAGTTAGGAGTAAAAGCACCCTTGAAAAGATGTTAAAGAGCCTGTAACTAAAAAAATCCCAAATTCAGAAGATATAAATTGTAACTGTTGAATATTAAATTAATATATGTTTCGGTTTATGATTTATTTACATATATGTTTAATTAGTTTATGATTGCTGTACTAGTAGTAGAATATTTTTGTATTAGAGATACAGTGTTCAACTCCACCATTTGCCATAGCTATCTAAAATCAGTATTATTTCTGTAGTAAAATTCTTAACTAAGTCTTACTAATTTTTTAAATACTTTTGCAATAGTCACAAAGTTACTAGTCCTCAACAAGGAGAAAACATTTAACATACTCTATATTCCTGTAACTTAAACAGTAGATCAACTATGTGGCCCTAAAATAATCTCAGAATTTGGTGGGATATGCCACCGAGTTTCAAGACACAAAGGATTTTTTTTAATTCCAACGTTCACCACAGAAAAATACAGATTTTTAATGAGCACTACCACTGTCTTCATTTTAACAGCATTACTAATAATGACAGTCATTTATGGTAACATGAACTCAAAAAATCTGGTTTGAGAATAACCTTCCTGGTGAATGTTAAATTGTTTAATTCAAGATTTGATTTGACTTTTGAGAGCTGTTCTAATGTTTATAGATATAATAAGATCGTAACAGCCTAGCATAGTTTTGCACATTTTTTAGATCAGGTTGAAACAAAATATGCTTTATTCATTTAGGAAAAAAAAAAAAAATCTGATAAAGACTGAAGATTTTTATTTAGGATTAATCTCATGCAATGTGAACGTAATGTGAAAAATCTTTCTATGTCTATGAAAGGACAATACTGAACTATTGTTTCAGGAAAAAAATGGTTTCACCCACCCCTCACTCTTCACAAGATCCTTCACCCATCTTTTAAAAGACATTCAAGGCATTTTTGTCAAAACCAGCACCCTCACAACTCCAGGGCAGTATACTGAAACATATGACTTAGGGAGGAAAAAAAAAAAAAAAACCCACAAAAAAAAAGAAACAACAAACTGACATAGTTTCAAAGTATACTGAGTGGACAAGTCTGCTCCTTTAACAGAATTACTGTGCCTAGTACCTTCATATCCTTTGCTGCTTTACCTCCCCACAACATCACCCTAAAAACCCCAACCCCTGCTGGTGCCCCTTAGAACACTTTCACCCTTGGTATCCTATGGTTAATTTCCTGCAGACACCCATACACAGGTGCTGACTAGATGGACGACTACTGCCAAACAGAATGTGGTATAACAGTCTCTCTCTCTGACCCCGCCCCCAATTTTTAGAAAATATACAGGAATAGAATTATTTTCAAACCTTCATCCTGTGTTCAAACTTGGTTAAAACTGCCTAAAGTGAGAGCTGGTGGAGTCATCGTCCCTGGAGATATGTGAAAAACAAGTAGATGTAGCACTTGAGGGTATGGTCTAGTGCTTAGTGTGTTTTGGGATGAAGGTTGGACTTGATCCTAGAGGCCCTTTCCAACCATAGTGATTCCATGATTCCATGGTTAGACGTGAAATCAGAGAACTCATTTCCCAAGAAAACTAAGATCAAAAGCACAGAAATTCTTACCAAAACTTGATGCCTATGTAAGCGAAAAGATAACCTCTGGGTTCTGTTCCCAGCTCCCACCTCCCCACTGCCATGTTCTTCAAAGACAAGTCTCCACCGAGGGACAAGCACAGCAGTGTTTATATTCTCTTTACAAAGCAACCACTAGAGGACAACCACCACAAACATTCAGCAGGCCTGCTGCTATCCCAGACACGGTTGTGGTGAACAAACATCCACACAGACAGAAGACAGAGACTGCAACAGGGAGGAAAGATGATAAACAAGTGAGGTATTTCCAGCAACGCCAAAATTCAACAGACAGAAGATTTTCGTAGACTTGTCAGTAGCTGACAATATACTTTGGTAAATATCTCAATTTTTGCTTTAAATATCATGAGTTGGAAGATGAACATAAAGCCAAATAACACTACCAATAACACATGTAACTCAGAAAATAAAGTGAATGTTGCTTGGTTTAATGGCTGTAGACAAGAAAGCTTTCCTTTTTAAAAAAAAAAAAAAAATTTATAGTTGCACTTGGGGTGGGGAAAGCTTCAGATTCTTATAACAAGGTATTAGGGAAAAATCCCAAAATCTACAGATTCCCCTGGTTTTCAAAGGCCCATCGCTAGAATGCTACGTCCCATGAATTCCCCCCGATGGACTCTTCACCGTGCTGCACAGCGGTAACCACCACCCCATTTTAGTTATTCTTCCACACGGAAAACGGC
>NW_008598736.1:0-1279 GCF_000691845.1 Merops nubicus
TTGCTCCAAGGACCCCTGTGTATTTTGCAGTGCCTTCAGCCCTCGTGTTTGGCGTTTTGTTACTGTTATTTTGTTGATTTTGTCTGTTTTGTTTGGGGTTTTTTTGGCTTTTTAATTTTATTTATTTATTTATTTTTAGACAGTTATTGTTTTCGTTTGAAAGCTTTACAAACGGGCAGGGGGAAAACCCAGCGGTCGTTTCCCCTCCAAAGCCAGGCCGGGGGTGTTTAGGGGCTCTCTCCTACCAGCTGGATTTTGCTGGCATTGTGGTGCTTCAGAATATCCATATAAATTTAAGCGCGTATTTCCTTTTGACCGCGCTTCACACACGAGTGAACTCTCGTTTTGTAGTTCCTGCGATCGGATATTGCAGAATACTAAAAGCGAAACCTCCATTCCCTCACACACTCAAAAAAAAAAAAAATGAAATCAGCACATATTTGGTTGATGGTTTCCTCACGGCCTGTTTATTTAATCTGACTGTATGATAGATGGCATCAGATAGTGGCTTCGTACACATTAGGCCATTCTGGATTTTTTTTTTTAAATGGATCAACAAACTCAGCGGGGAAAAGCTGGATAAATACAGTGCCGCCCCTTTAAATGAGTGGGGATGTTTTTGAGATGTATTACTATATTAGGTGACATGGAACTTTGCATCTCTCATACCATCACTGCAATGTTGGCCAATAGAAAGCTAAAGTCACCCAAAAACTGCCTAGTCCCTCCTTCTCTTCCCTTATGGTCTGGTCCTACCTGCCTCCAGTGCACAAGTCAAGGCTACTCGTGGGAATGCTATGTGCCCCCTCCGTGAGCCCACGCTCCACCGCTGCTCCAGGTTGGCTGCTCCTCACCTACTCTTCCATGACTGTGGGCTCCGGCCGCTGCCCAGCTCTCCTCCGCAATGTTTCCTAGCCCTGTGACAACGACACCCTTCTCGGTCAAGGATATTTTGAACCTGGAACAGCATCAGAGCGGCCTTGCCTCCATGGAGCTCTCCTCGCTGTCCTCCCCCTCCTGCATGCTGGCCACCTTCAAGCAGGAGACGTACAGCGCCGAGCCCCCGGCCCTGCCCGACCTGCGGGAGGAGCTGCCTGAGCCCCACCCGGCCAAAACCTCCGCTGCCTTCCCCGGCTCCTACTACGTTAAAAGCTACGTGGAAATGGACTCGGCCAAGGACGCCAAGGCGGACAAGAAAGGTAAAGCCCGCGAGGAACGGGCTCGCCAGTGGCCTCCGAGCTGAGAAGAAGGGAGGGCAGGGGAAGGAGACCCCGGGGCT
>NW_008598737.1:0-226 GCF_000691845.1 Merops nubicus
CGTTTCAGCTTGGGGGAAACCCCCCCAAGGAAGGGCTGCTGCTCAGCCCCAGCTCTGGAGCCGCATCGGAGCCTTGGGGCAACAATGGCTGAAGCCCGAGGGAAATGGTGAAGATTTGGGGCAACTGGTCAAGGGCTGGGAGAGCTCTGGGGAGGTTTGGGAGAACCAAAAGGTTTCAGCTTTGGGGAAAACCCCCCAAGGAAGGGCTGCTGCTCAGCCCCAGCTC
>NW_008598738.1:0-2002 GCF_000691845.1 Merops nubicus
CGCTGAGGTTCGTTGGCACCGCCCCTGAGAACTGCCGAAAGAAAATGGTGTCGGTGTCCCTCAGAGCGGAGTTCAAACAAGTCACCCCAAAGGCTGGCAAGCAGACTGAGCCTTCGTCCGCTGGTGGTTAAATCATCCTGGTGCTTGGCGTTTCTGCCCCCATGAGGGCGCTGCTTCGGCAGCCAGGCACCCAGTGTCCCTGAATGCCCCCATGGCACACAAGATGATAGAATCATTAAGGTTGGAAAAGGTGTCCAGGATCATCAAGCCCAACTATCAACCCAACACTACGCTGACCACTAGACCATGTCCTGAAGTACCACATCCATATGGTTTTTTTTCCATTTCCAGGGATGATGACTCCACTGTCTCCCTGGGTGGTCTGTTCCAATAACCTCACCACTCTCAGGAAATAAATTCTTCCTAATATCCAATCTAAACACCCCCTGGCACAAAAAAAAAAAAAAAACAAAAAAACCAAAAAAACAGATTTGGGCACCTGAATTAGGGGCTGAATTTTCTTTTATAGCTTTCTAGCAGTAACTGTCACCATCTAAAAGCAGTTACCTGTTGAGAAGCAGGGAAATGCCAGACTGACTAAGGGGGGGTCTGGAGGGAGATGCACAAGCCCATTAGCTTCTAGGTGTGTGTTGGCGGAGCTGTGCTCGTGTGCTGCAGAGAGCTGCCGTTCTCCAGGAGACCACGAGCAGAAAGATGGATTATTTCCTGGGCAGGATCCAAGCAAGAGGAGGGATGGGAAGGTCAGTCAGATTTCCTTTTCCTTCAGGGTGCTGTGACATTTTCCCAGACCCTTATTTTTTCCAAACAAAGTTCCTAGAAGTATTATGTTTTTAATAAGCTAGCACTTAAAGATTATCAGAAAAAGAATCACATACTAACAGTTCCTTCTTTTAATTTTCCATTTAACATTGCCCAAAGTGTTAGAACTCAAAATTCCTTGTTCTATTCTTGACTGTTCTGCACTGAGGCTTCTTTGGCCCCATTTGCAGAGTACTGCATGAGTCTATAATCTTAGATGGATGTTATTCAATGAGAAAAGTAATTTGTACCTCAAGTCTTGTACCAGTTAACATCTGATTTGTTGTCTTTTCTGATAAATGCTGTAAGTTGTGATAAATATTACCGATATCATAAGTAAATAAGTAAATTATTTCAAGAAGTATTTTTACACATTGAAATATTTTCATTGGCTTAGTTTCCACTGCCATTTCTTAAACTAAAATCTGCATGTTTGAGCTACGTATTTTTCACACAAGATAAAAAAGAGCTTTATCTAAAACCAACAATGTGATCAAATCTCATGGATAATAACCACAGAGCATTACAAAAAGCATGACTCGTACCTCACTTTAATGGCTGCCTTAACTCTGAAGTAATGACAGCAGAAAGTAATTCAAAACATACTTCAAAGGACTGACAATTCCAGTTGCCTGACACTAGTACTGTGCAAAATTTTAATTAATCTCCAGTATAACTACTGTTATTTTTATTACTGCAGCTATTTGTCTACCTACTAGCATGATAATTGTTCAGTAAGAAGAAAATACCCTTCTCTGTGATCACTTTGCAACACCATGTGACAGCCAATTTGACTTCTGTTTCACAGATGCATTGATGATTCACCCAACCACCTGGATTTCAGCTTAAAGTCTGCTCCCTAAATAGTTTATGAGGACCAGATATTAATATGGCTATTTGGATTTGTGCAGAGTCACAGGTGCCCAGCTCACAGAAGTCTCTTAGCCAAGCAGGTATCACAGAAGACAAACCATTTCACCAACTGCCACAAAAAAAGTGCCCTTTTTTTAAAATTTTTGCTTCCTAATAACTAGGGAGGGGAGGAGTGGAGCATTTTTTTTTCCTGAATGGTGCATCAATGATAGAAAATATCTAACCACATGACATCAAAGCAGAAAGAACCCAATTACGTGCTCGTTGTTTTCACAGTAAATACCTTCCATCATTGTTGTCATGCCCAGTC
>NW_008598738.1:2033-30009 GCF_000691845.1 Merops nubicus
GCTGAAGCCTGTTGCCCAGAACTAATCACTGCTCAAACTGGTGAGAGTTGTTCTCAAAATTTCAAAACAAGACACATATGATTTCATTGACAACAATTGTGAATATCACACAGTGATCACTTTAATACTTAAGGCTGTATTGTAAATGTCAATATTACAATGACAAATATTTTTATTCATTGTTTTTCATCTGAGTATCCTGGGCTGGTTGGTATTGCCATAGATTCAACAAATACCTTCTGTTCATTGTTCATGCAGTAAAAACAGCTGCCAGATCAACTGGAATGACATACTTCCACAGCCTCGGATCTGGCATTCAGCACTCCCAGATGAATCCAGCCACATAACAGCCAGAACAGTTTTCTCACTCGCACACCAATGCTGATGAGTCACAGGATATAGTAGGTAGAAACACATTTGCAAAGTTCACGACAGTCATTGCATGGCAGGTGCTCCAGAGATCACTTGTAAGGCTTGACAGTTAGTTGACAGACAGAACTTAAAACAAAAGACATTTTTAGAAAGGCATCTTTCTGATCCCCACCTTAAAAGCAAGTAGTCTAAACAAGTCTGAGTTTTGGTATCAGGTACTGTACTACAAAGGTCAAGTACTCAAACAGCAAGTTCTCTGCAATAAGGATTTTTTGCTCTGTGTTTGCATTATGCCACAACCTATGTGGTGACAAAGTATCCCCGAGTACAGCCAGCAACTTCTGGGTGCTACCATAATGCACTGCAAGTATTTTTTTGCACTTTGCTTTTTTTTTTTTTTCCCCTCCTTTTTCTTGGGTTCCATTGTATGAAATGCAGGTGAGAAGTGTTTCTGCCCCTCAGCAAAGTCAAAAAAAGGGAGAGGGAATGAAAGCACTGTTATTTTTAGAGTTATTTTATGCATAGCATTCAAAGCAAAGAAAGAAATGTGAGTATCTAGTTGTGGTTGAAATTACTTTTTCTAAGATGTCCCTTTATGAAAATGTTTGTAGGGTTTGATAATTCTGAATGTTACTTGTTGCAGTTTTAACTGGATCTATTCAGGTAAAGTCTATTAAATCAAGCAGTTGTACCCTGACTATCTGGCTATCTAGCCAGTACATCATGGTTAATTGTGCAGCAGTATATTTTGGCCACCTATACCAATTTTTACAGTATATCTATGTTTTATATATAAATTAACTGGTATGTGCATGCAGATGAAGTGTGACATACCAGGGATCCATGAACGTAATTCCATCAGCAAATTCCTGCAGCTGAAGCAGCAGAAAGATTTGTTAGAGAAAGAGAGGATTACTTTGAGCACCTTTAAAAGTTACAGCTCATTGGATGGTTTCACTCTTCAGCTCTCATCTGTTAGTTGGTGGGAAGGAGGCAGAGTGGCAAATTTCTGGCCATCACTTTTTGCAATTCAATCTGCAGAAATGAAGCAGATTTATGATGGCTGATTATCAGGTTCCTGGATTTATTGAAGGCACTTTAATGCTTAATTGCCACTTAGTGATGAATAAGCACTTAATAAACCAAAATCAAATGTTGATTAAATCATATACTCCAATTACATAGTACAATAAAAGGATGATTTGATTGCAAAGTCAAGTTGTTGAGTAAGGACATAATTTTTTACAGGTCAGCTGAGTTCACAGCTTCTGACTTCAGAGAACCTAAGTTAACTTTCCACATCCTGTATCTCTCTGCTGCAGGAATTCTTGAATTTAATAATGCTGCTATCACTAACAATACTTGATCATTCCCATAACCTGCACAGAGTGCCAGTTTAAGATTTTATATTTGATTCTGTTGAAAGCAGAAAATTAGGCCATGCCCTGTGGGCTCATCCTCCCCAGCTGTTCCAAGTAACTATCCCTAAAAGGCTGAGTGGATGTTCCAGGTATAGTTCAGGTAGGGAAAACAGGCAAGAGTTTCTGTTTTCCTCATCATCCTGTTTCTGAACACCCATGCTAGGGGCACACGTGCTGAGATTTGGGGGTTTATTGGCAATTTTGTTAATGCCAAGAATTCCTGATTCCTCCCTGAAACAGAAAGCTCAAACTGGACACAAAAGCAGAAGCCTTCCATCTGAGTGGTAGCAGAGGGCACCCAAAGTGTACCAGGGGAGTTCACCCAGTAGCATTCCTGGTACTGTTTTTATTTGTACAGAGACTAAACAGGTTAGCTGAGCTTGAGCCACTACCCTTCTTCCTGCCTTTTCCCAAGAACCTCAGTATTAAGCCAACACATTCACAAGTGATGTTCCTGAGCACAGCACAGACACAC
Source organism: Merops nubicus (assembly GCF_000691845.1). Lineage (NCBI taxonomy): Eukaryota > Metazoa > Chordata > Aves > Coraciiformes > Meropidae > Merops > Merops nubicus. The sequence goes on from NW_008598738.1 coordinate 4,302, forward strand.
ATTATGAAGCAGCTCAAATCTGCTACCTATTGACTGGGGGAGGGGAGAGGCATTTCTGAAAAGCACAGATTTGTCAGATTCCATATGCTGTACACTTCTTTACTGGGGGCAGTGGTGTGTGGTACCATTTTTCATTGCTCCAAGCTGTGCTTTTCTAACTCCACTTGAAATTGGTTGACACTGAGATCAATTACAATCAATTTATTGTTTGCATAAATACTGAACATATACTTCAAAATAGACATTTATTTGCATCGACAAGAAAGAAATCTTGGTAACCAGAGGTTTAGGAAAGATGCCTTGATGTGCCTCTGAGTGCAAAGAGACAAACCTCACCAAAAGATTTTTTTTTTCTTTCAATTATACATCAGCCTGAAGTCTAGATGCAATCCCAATATTGTCACAAGGCCAATGCATCAGGGAAGAGCAGAACTGCTGCTGCAAGGCAAGCACAATGCAGGGCTAATTAGCATTGGTATGAAATCAGTCTGAATGCTATACTGGTGTGACTTTGTGCTTTCACCATGGTCTTAAAGGTGTTGGCAACTTTTATTTCTCCAAAACTCATTAAAAATTATTAGAGACAGCATTATGTCTTATAAATCCAGAGAAAAATATTCAAACTCTTAAAGCAACGTGTCAATTTGAGTGACAGCTTTATTTAATTTATAGTTTCAGCATCTGCAGCTGATCCACTCTAGTCCACAGCAATAACCACTAAGCAATTAGTAGCCATTACAGCATGAATAATACTGTAAACAGTAAATCACCAAAAATGAATAAAGTACATACTGTGTACAGTGAATGCACAAGCAGTAGGCTCTCTACATCTGCAGTTCAAAACTCTTTGCAGGCTAGCAGAAATCTGGGTCATCACGGTGTGAAATGGAACCCTTCTGTAGGAGGTGGACATGATGACATCCCCTCGTGCAGCAGCGTGAGGGCAGCAAGTGCAGAGTAACTCTTCCTAACAGGCATTTTTTGGGCAATCTTCCCAAGGCAGATGTGGGCTTGATTACCTACCAGGAGTGAATTCTCTACAGCAGGCATTATCCAGATATGGCTACTGGCATGCCAGGAGAGATGATCAAGCATGAGATGGGTTAAATAATTCAGGGGCATTTGTCTTGAACTGATATGGAGGCAGAACATACTTTGTGCTTAGGCTTGTTAAGCTATCATGTCAAATTAGCCTTTTACATTTAAGGGGAAAAGAACTTTTAGAACATAAACTTTGTTGAGTCTTTGTTTTGATTGTTGGGGCTTTAAGATTCTGAGATTACCTGCTAAATCCATCTAGAAACTCAAATCTGAGATTACCTGGAATCTAACTGCATTAGAATTAAGACAGGCAACAGACAGACTGTTCTCTAGCCACTGTAACAGAGGACCACAACCCTTAAGCCAAAAGAGGTCTCCACTCTCCAACTTTGGGAAACTAGGTCCCTTATGAATATTAAGTATATCCAGACACAACTGCGTGTCAGCTACAGGGAAAAAAATAAAATAGGAATTTTAAGTAATCAAAAGACTATAAAGATGGAATTAATTTTTTTCCTAATCCCAAGGATATTCTGAAAAGAGCAAAGGATTTACAACTCATACCTTGTTCACCATTCTCAATTTCTTCCTTAGCCTACTACTTCCCAACACCTCTCTCCCTTATGTCCTCCCCTTACTCACTCCCACAACCCTTTTCTCCTTCATATGCCAACATCTTTCCTCTGCTATACAGTTTCCTCCCTCCCTTTTCTTCCTACAATGCTCTAGTGACACACTTTCTTGCCATTTCTCACCTTCTACAGTCTTACTCTGCACATTTTGGACCAGCCACAGCATTTAACACAGAAGGGAGATACTCAAGTATGCAGAGGATGACTGTGTGAAGAACCTGGTTTGCTCTCCATTGTGAGTTGAAGAACCCTTGTGCTGTGGTATTATCATTGGGCATGAAGTATGGCAGCTGTAAAGTTTGCTAGGATGCTAGGTTTTGGAGCTATTTGAAAGGAAAAAGCTAAAGACTTGATGACAAGCAGGTGGCCATGAAATAGTGAAGAGAAATGGCTTGTAGCACATGAGAAGGCTACACTTAGGAAAGCACCAGATAGCTGGAGGGCAAGAATGGCCACTTGTGCAGAATTATGAAGCCTTTGCTTTCCCACCCAGGAAGGGCTGAGCAGAATCTAGGTGTAGGTAATTTCACCTATTGCAGACTTGCTGTTTTCTGTTGCTAATTTGTCGGGCTTTCTAAAGTAGAACAAATATTTTAGTCCTGTTGAACTAAGGAGATTAGGATAGCAACCACAGAAATAAGATTTTCTTGTTGAGTTTGCTGTTGTTTGAACTTCACTGATTTTCATTATGAGGCACCTATTTCAACAGCAGTTTCTCACTGATTTTTATGGCAGCATAAAAGAAGTTGGCTACTTTCCTCCTTAGATTAAGAAAATGTTTAGTTCCCTTACATATTGCTGCAATGTACATGCACTTAGGGAAAAAAAACCCAAACCCCACAGATTTAGAATCTTTTCTCATACCTAGAAGATCTATTATGTAGTTTTAAAAGTTTTGTCTTTAGGATGTGATCCATGTTCAATAGTTGTAGGGACAGAAGTAGTATTAGTCACAGAGCAGGGAGGGAGGGTCAGAACACCGGAGGGAAGGCAGAGCCAGCACACCAGCCATACTTGGGATGGGATGGTGCATACTGTACCAAACCCACATCATCTGGAAACCAAGTATTTGCCCCACCACCCAGAAAAGTTATCACATGTGGTCAGAGTAAGTCACTTGTGTAAAGCCAGCACATTCAGTCAAGTCAAAAATAAAGGGCGTTAAGTTTTGTTTTCTTTTCTGAAGGATTTTATCCTTCCTTTAATTGCCAGATATTTAACAGCATCCAACTATTCTTCACAGAGTAAGGTTAAAGCACAGGGAAGGCTCTGTCACAAAATGTAAAATGGAGGAAGGGACAATTCCCAGTGCACTGCTGGTTTAAGTTCTGGGGCAGGAACTTGCTTTTACTTTCTACAAAGTAATTAGCAAGGAAAAAATTAAATCAAATTAACAATCCATATGCAAATCATGGCTAAACTGATGTCAAAGGACTATTAAAAGTCTTTTGAAGCTATAAAGGTTTATGCAGTTCTCCTGTATCTGGTCCATTCTTGTGATGTAAAAATCTCACCGAAGAGCAACAAACATGCAGTTGAGAAGGATCCAAATCTCATCTCTATGGAGATTTAGTTATCAGTCCAGTAATACTTGGCTGGGATTGGCTGATCAAGAGAGTTCTAATTACACCTTTCTGGTTTCAGCTCGTAGCATAAACTCAAACTGCCATGAGTTTATCAATTAAGCTCTGTTTAAGCAGAGAAGAAATGCTTACTCCAAATCCCTTCAAAATTATTTAGAATGAAAAATTAGAAAGACTAAGCACTTATGAGTCATTTTATGAAGCAAGGGACCAGAGCTTTGCTTTGGTAACAAGTTAAGTCCTTAAAATAAGCCTTTGTTTTGGCAGCCAAGACCATGAACAGTTACAAACATCAGTGGAACAATGAATTACAATCTTGCTGTCAAAGCAGTGTGACTGAGTGGCATTTGTTGAGGTTTTCATCCTGTACTTTCAAGTTTATCTTTTTCAGGGCTGAGTGGTTTTGTGTGTGGTTTGTTTTGCGGTTTGGTTGGTTGGGGTTTTTTTTGTGTTTTGTTGGGGTTTTTTCCCCCCTTTCTTTTTTGTATCAGCATCTTCAAAATCATCTTGAGACTTACAGAACAAAGTGATAGCCCACAGGTCATGCATTTCTGTGGTCGTTGGAATTAACATCCTAGTTATCTAAATTTTTAACAGCTCAAACAGAACAAAAAGGTCTTGCTAGGACAAAAAAAAAAAAATAAAAAAAATAAAAAGCCACCAAAAACCCCACACCAATCTCTAAGTTGCAGATTTCCTTAGCATAAAATGAGTTCTTACTGTGTGTAAAGCACAGACTCTTAAGTACTAGCTCCACATAAATCCTTAGTTAGCAGAGCAAGGAGGAACACTGCAGTGTCCAATAGATGGATTTGAAATAGAGTAACAGCTTCCTTTTAAGGGGCAGTTCCCACCTCTCCCAGTGTGTTCTGCAACATTGTTCAGACACAAACTGCTCAAACTTCCTCACCAGTCATTGTACAACTGTAGGGAGAGAGGAAGCAGGAGTTATGCTGACTAGATTTTTGCTACATTTTTCTGAGTAAATAAATAGAAATATATAAATGAGCCAACACTTTCTCATGTTTGTGTTCTACATAGTCAAAGCATCTGGGGACCATGGTAAAACAAAATCACAGGATTTGGAATTACTAGTATTGTACCATTAGTCTGGTTTACTAAGGAAGCAAACCTCATGCAAATATACTGCCTACATGCATTCCATGAAAGTCTTAACATATTCAATAGTCTGGGAAAACATGACCCACAGTTGGCCAGCTTTCAAAGCAGATGTGGGAGGCAAGAAGCTACTGGAAGGCAACCCAACAGGATACAGACTTGTGTGGTTGTTTGCTATGAGGATTCTGATTTCAAGTACAGACTGAGCTAATCTCAAACTAAACCTGCACCATAAGTCAGAGTGGTCATCAGATATCCACTGGAAACCCCAACTTCAATAGTTCCAGAACTTTGGAACTATTTCTTCTTTCCCACTACAGGCACTTTTCTGGAAAACAAGGGCTTTTTTATCAGTTTAAATAAGAACACACTTCCATATTCATTTATCAGCATGCAGCAAGTGACAAAAGCCATAGAAAGGCACAACTCAGATCTTCATAATTTGATCAATTTGATCAATTGCTTGGCTTTTTATTTAGTATATGAAACTAAACAGCCCAGATTTTAAGGCAGTGGAAAAAGAAACACTTCATTTCAGTATTTCCTCATTCTTTTTCCTCAACTTGCATCTAAAACCCAGACCTTAACAGGCACTATTATTCTGACAATTCTGCCTCAGCACTGGCAGGAATAAAGGCAACGGAACACATCTGAGTCCAACAGCAGTTTATTACCCACTCCTTGCAAATGAAGTTAGACACTTCAGTTACCAGTCAACATGAGTTCAAATATTAGTTGACAACTGCAGAAAGTGTACAATGAGTACAAAATTGTTAACGATAATGTAACAAAAAGTTCCAATGTATTAATTTTAAAAACATCAGTTGTACACTATTATACAGCAACCATTATATGATCCTTGAATAACTCAGGGCTTGCATTTGAAAGTACTTTTTAAAAAAAAAAAAATTCTCAAGAGGTTGAGAGACTGGGGGTTACAACTGCATTATTTCCCAAGATATGAACACACAGCCTTACCTTATGCAGACAAAGCTGGTTTATATTTTATGAATACTTGCTTTTATCAGGGAATGCAGTAATAAAAAAATCTATACATAAAAATTAAAATTTCAGTAGGCAATATATTATATCTCTATATATATATCGTACTACAGATTTCATATAAATCAAGTATAGGCCAAATTTTGGCATAATTTTTAAGTGCATTAAGTTTAATTCCCCTCAGACTTTGCTCTTACTTTTCAGGTTGCCAACTCCTGAAGTGATCTTTTTCAGTGCCAATACTTTAGACATCTAGAATTGTCTTAAGATGTAATTTCCATTTCAGGAATATCACCCTTGGCTTTCATTACACTGTGGAAAAAACTTAGTGACTAATTCAGTCAAAGTTTAGCAACTAACAACATTCTCTAACTTGACAGGACTTTTTATTTACATTTCCTGGTCAGTATCTTTAAGGTAGCATTCTCCTATGTACCCTCCACTCTTTGATCCGACAGGAAGAGTTACTAATTACACTCTGCAATCCTATATTGCTTTGCTTTGTTCTCTTAAATAGACTCTTACCATCATGCCAATTGTTTCTGGTGCAGAACGGAGTGCAAAGAAGCTTTTCTAATGCATAGTTAAATTTGCTTCAACTCCAGCATGTGATATATGCTTTTTGGAGAACACCTACAGAGCTATATCCTCTCTGCCACACAGTATCACATTTTGTGTTCAAATTCAGCTTTGTTTACTTTTGTTTCAAGAAGGATCATAGGAAGAAAAACATCAGTGACCCAACTAATCTGGAAATTTGACAAACATGGTATTTACAGTAAATTTTGAAAGAGGCTTATATTTTCGCTGAAACAAAAAGGCCACCTAAGCTTTCCACTAAAGTCCTTGCACGGAATCACTCAATGAGACTTCCTCCCTTGAGGTCGAGGCTTCCTCAAAGTCATTTGTAGAATACAGAAATAAATTGTTTTCTACATTAGACCAAAAAACAACCCCAAAAATCAATTTGCAGTTGAGTCACGATACTCCAAGAAATCAGTTCTCCTTTCATCATTTTATCTGACATTATTCTGGGATCTCCTTTTTCAGCTCAACTATGGTAGAGAGCAGAAAGCATCAATGAAGTGGTGCAAATGTACAGCCAGTTCCAGCTACTAAGGAACAGCTTTGAAGTTAAACCCTTTAAAAGTCTTGCAAAAACTAGGCTAAGTATAATTTTAAAAAGAACATCCTCTCAGACCTCAAAAGCAGGGGTAGTTACAGCTTAGAAGCTTAAGTCACTTCACACACACTGATGGCCTGTACGTGTGTCAGAGCATGGACGTGACCTTCAGGGTTCATTCTCAATGCAGTAGGGAAGGGACTAGGTACAGAACTTCCAGTATAGTCAACAGGGTTTCAACAGCAATGTCCCTTCATACCAGTGAATTATTAAACATCTTAAATATTGTGTGTGACAATTCTTAATTTTGTATTTAGAAAGTAAAAACTGAAATAGAAATGCACTTCTTTTAGCACAACAGATGTATTTACTTACAGCATGCAAGGTTTGTTTTTATGTATTTGAGCAGCCAACAGCCACTAACAGCCCTTAAGTATTTACAGGTTCAAACTTACAATTGTCACATAAGTAGCAACTGCTTACAAAATGCTCAGGACAATCTCTGGGAAATTAGCAAGAAATGGTGTAAAAAATACTAAAAGCAGTAACAAAAAATAGTAGCAAATTAAAATATAACTACTTTTAAAATCCAGACAATTTAACACTGTTCTGGTAAAAAAAAAAAAGAAAAACACAGTAAAAAAGTGCCACATACCACATTAAGAGATGCATTTTAAAAGAAATGCATCTTTCTGGTTTTGTTTGGTTATTTTTTTTCTTTAGGAGAAAAGCTGTATATAAGTTTTAAAAAAAAAAAAACAAACAAGTAAATAAACAAAATACCACTCCCTTTGGTTTGCCAATTTACCTTAAAATAGCTTCTCCCTCTCTCCACGCCCAGTTTGCAAGCTAAGTGGTAAGGCAAATGTGATCAAAGATTGAAGAGGTCTGCAAGTGACCACACAGGAGAAAGACTTCAACCCCAGTTCATCATATAGGAAGAAACAGTAGTAGCTTTTTTTTTTTAAAAAAAAAAAATGAAAATTTTCTCAAAATAATAAATTCTTAAACTTATCCAAGATGCAACACATATTCATCCTATCGAAGGCCAGGTCAAAAAAATCCTGCTCCTGTGTTTAAGGCAATCTAAGACTAATTCAAGTCTCTTCAGCCTCTTAGAAAACAGAATTTTCTCCCAAATTACACTCTACATGACTGTTGCAGGTTTTATTTCATACAGAAATCAAATGAGACAAATGTAACTCTAAGCTTTTTGCAATAAATGAGTATTTATATCTGCTTCTATAACATAGTAGTATTTCAGTCTTTTAGACTGTACAACCTGGAAGTATGTTGACTAACAGTGACATACAAACACATTTTGTTTGGACTTGATGATCTTGGAGGTCTCTTACAACCTAAAGGATTCTAGGATTCTGTGATTTTTGCACCACTTTTTGAAAGGTTTCAATTAAATGTCTTTTCAGAAGGACAGTACAACTACCTTTTAAAGCTATGTTAAATTTAAATCATTTGGTAGCAGCTGATGCTCATATTACAAACATTTTTCATGTTTAGCTCTAGGAATAGCTTAGGGTGAAGAAAGTGCTGCAGTTTTACCTGCTGGTTTGTTATGCCTGACCTGAAGGAATCTTAGATAATTAACAAAAAACATACTATAATGCAAATATTTAAGTTGGATTTTTAAATTTTTTCATTTCTGTGATTCTTTATTATGTAACAGTATTCCTATTGCATGATATTTTGTGCTGAACTGCCCTCTTGAGCCTAGCCCCTTATAAAACATGGAAATAGAACAGTAAAACTTTTTTCATGTAAACTTCAGTGAAGTAGTTGCAGTCCTAGAGACAGGGTTGTAAAGGTGCCCTATGAACATTCTGATATATGTTACCCGGGAACTAGACTCTGCAGTACAGAGAACGTGACATTTTGGAGTTACTCGGTGTAATATACAAAAATATAAAATATGTATTTATGAGTAACAGTAGAATAAGCTACAGTGCAATTTTTTGTAGACTGTTGAAAGCCCGACCTGCTTATGATTTTTTCACCCATTCTGGACGTTCCACAGTAGATTTTATTTTTCATTAATAGTACAAGAGAGCAAGCACAGCTAGAAAAAACAGCTTGAAGAACACTCGTGCTGTAAACTTCTATTTCCTACAAGTCAATTATATATGTTAAAAAAAAAAAAATCATTTTGCTCACTTGTCTGTGCTGGAATTTAAACAGTTTTCAGTATAAAATATAAAGCTAGGATAGAGAATATGGCCTAAATTTCAGAGGAAGTTATCCTATTATTTGCACCAGTCCTCAGACTCATTTAATACAATTGGAAGGACATGACTCTCTCAGGGCTTAAAGCATAAGGCATTTTGTGTACATTCCTCTCAGCTATTTCTTTAATGACTATCTCAAGTGTGCAAAGTGGAAGTCCTTCCCTCAAAACCTTGGAAACCAATTTACTTCCCACTGCATGTTCAGCATTATACTGCAAAAGAGGAACCCACAGAAAAATCAAATCCAGAAATACACACTGAAACAAATGAACCATTTTCTACTAGGTAAGGTCTTCTCAACGAGAGAAGTTGCTTAAGATGCCATCAGTTCTGAATACATCAGTTTGAATACATTCATGGCAGTGCATTCCAAATGCACTGGAGAAATGCATCAGAAAAAAACAGCTTTTTGCATCATCTCATGCCAGCATACCGTAACTTTGACTGCTCTGAGGAAGAGGATACCAAGCTAATTTTGTTAATTTACATATTAACAGTCTGGAGATACGACCTCCAATACAAAAAGCCTTCCATGTCCAAATATTGTTTACAAAAAAAAGTAAGCTTTGTATTCTAATCACTATACTTCCCAAGGAAATTATGTTTTTCCCTGGAAAAACACATAAAACAGAAAATTAATTGATATCTGGCCAGACAATAAGACAGCTCTTGCTGCAATATGACAGTTCCTGACATGGAAAGAACAAACTAGGCAACACATTAACATAGATAAAATGAAAGAAAAAAGAGGCACATGAAATTACAGTTGAAAGGTCATATTCTACTCATCATTGGAGAAAGGGTGATGAAAAGCTGAAAAGTGCATAATAATTCAGTAAAATTTAGATACGCACAAAACGTTTGTGCACTGACCACACTGTCCTGACTGCTCACAATCTGCCTACCAGAATCATTAAAAATTTAACTTCATTATATGTCTTAGAGCTATCTAAAGTGGGTAAAAGTCATTATCGCCTTTAAATATAGTATGTTAATGCAGAAAAATACATATATTTTTTCCAGAATAAGGATTATATTTTCTAAGCAAATATCTAAAAACAATGGTCCTTCTAAGTTAGTGTGGAATAATAAGCAAGGCCCATTTCTTTACAGAACGGGATGTTTTTATTGTTTATAAGTTTAGAACATTAATTTTTAATATCTGTCCACTGTATAAACAATCTCCAGAAAAATATATCCTCTTCCAGTAACTTACAGTACACATTAAAAATACTTACAAAAGGGATTACTCTCCATTCTGTAAGGGACACAATTCTTGGTTAATTTATGCACTTTTGATCTGGCTAAACTGAATATTCTGGTTAACTCGAACCATGCCAGCAACATGGACAACCTAACATTTAAAAATATCTGCCTAATTATGTAGGATTTAAAATAAAATTAGGCATTTTTACATCACAGTATATATGGCATGTCTTAATTCAGCAACGGAAAGGCACAGTTATTAAGCCATAAAATACAGTACCTGAATTTTATCTATGCTAGTGATACCTACCAATGCCAATCCAGACATTTTACTCTATAGAGGGGCTAAAGAAAAAGGCTTCTGTTTTGTTGTTTTGGATTTTTTTTTTTTTTAGAAAAATTCAACCTCATCTCAAGTTTGGTCCTTTAGAAATGCCTATTAGCTGAAACATATTGAAGGAGGACTTCAGGAAAGAACACAGGAAAGCAAATTTAGCAGTCTATGGTTTAAAAACTTGAATAAATTACTATGAAATGGTGAGCAGTTAATGAATGGAGTTTTCTGGTTAGCTGTCAGACATACCTGGTAAAATGTCAATGTATAAAAGTACAGTATGACAGACCTTCCAGAGACATTCATTGCATCACACACACAGACTGTTACAGCAGTAAGTCCAGACATAGCATTTACAGAGTTCAGCACATCTCATGGACTGATATCTGGCTCCTGGCCCCACACCACACCCCGAGGTGTGCAGAGTTCTTTAACTGCTTTGCCTGCTACGTATTGCTGTTGAAGTGAAGACCCTGCTAAAGCCAAGCTCACTGGCCTTCCCTTAGCAAACCAGTGCACCTCTTCAGAAAGCAGCTGGCTCTCTCCTGCCCATTTGAAGTGACGCAACTGCATCAAGACAGACCAATAAAATGGAAGAGGCAAGGGACAACAAACATGAGGGAGAACCCCACCGTCCCGTACGTGATGTAGCGGTAGGGGAGCTCAACCTCCATGCGCTGCCGTGCCCTCCGGACGTCGCCGGCCGGTATGCGGAACACCTTACAGGCCAGAGGAATCGTGGCCTTCTTCATGGCCACCTTCATCAGCAGCAGGACGACGACTCCGATCAGCAGCCGCAGAATGGCTCTTCCAAAGGCGGCCACGGTGAGAGAGGAGAGGGACAAGGGCAGCGTGTCGGGAGGAGGGTCTAGCTTCAGGCCAATGACGTAGTTAACGTGAGAGCCACAGGCTACTCCAGCACCACAGCCCAGTATCTGAGCCGTGTCTCCTCGCGAGGTGCTCCACGTGTCTAGAGTAAAAGAGAAGATGCCCAGGGCTAAATGGAGACTGATGATAATTAAGGGCGCGTATTTGTAAGTTAAGTTGAAGTTATCAATCAGGTCCACAACTGGATGGAAGACAATCAAGATGAGAATAGCATACAGAAATCCAGCAATAACATCCTGTTGAAGAGATAAAGATAGGGTTTCAGCATAGTAATTCTTTTAAAAATATTTAAGTTACATCAGCATGGAGACAAACCTAGTTGCTCAGTTTCTAAAAGTGACTCATGGATTTCCATGTTTTCTCATTTACTGTACAAGATTAAATATTTTTTTATGTTAAAGACAAGGAATTGCCTTTCATCACCTATTAATAGGACACCTGCATTATGATCAGATCATGAATGAAGCTATGACCTAGTGATCCATCATCAAATGGGACTGTAGATCTACCTACCCGCTGCTTACAGTGGTCCTCGGCTGGGGCTGGGGCATTCCAGCTGACAGTCAGCACAAAGCTAGTCCAGTTAATTAATTTCTGCCAACTTAAGACACAGTTTTGAACTGTTCCAGGAAACCAAGTGCCTGGGTGCCAATACATTGGCAGCACAGCTGGTAAGGCAGTGGGGGACTGCTGCAGCTAGGCGTTGGGACAGCTTAGACTTTCCTCTCCTGCTTCAGAACCAGCAATACTGCCAGAACAGAGAACTCTTGCCAACTATTAAAGGAGAGCAAGAGGGAACTTCTGTGGCTATTCACTCCCACTACTGGAATGCTTGATAAAACCTCTAACAATTGACTGCTATGAAAGTCAGACTTGCACATGTCAGAAGGAACTTTCTGCCTTATTTTCCACCCCTATGCCCCCCACCTCGGGCACCATGGTTAATTTATGTTGCAGGCAACACATCATTAAATGTATTCACTCACACTGTCAAGGCCTCAGATGTGAAGCTGCTGAATAACCTCGTCTACAGAATGCATCACGATTTGTTGCATGACTTTGTTCTAAGATGTTGTGTGTCAGATGACACTGTCAGCTGAGATACCAGTTCATCCCATCATCCTCCACACCAGTGGTTCTGACTTGGGATGACTCCTAATCACTAATGCAAATATGTCATTCAGTTTTTCTGAGCTGCCTTATTTTCACATGTTCCTTTTACATGGTGTTCATCTACCAGCTCTACTACTTGCTACCAGGCTTACTGTTTTCTATCTGTTAGCTTCTCTCCTCCTAGCAAGTGATCCTCAAAAACCTCTTTAGTCATCCATCCTCATTAGTGGTCCTACATTCTAATTAATATTTTGTAGTGTTCCCGTTTTCCCATTTTTATATTGCATGCTTGAAACATGGAATCATAGATTCGTTTAGATTTGTGTTTCACTTTGAAAAACAGACCTATTAAAAAGGATTTAAAATAATCAAAGATGACAATTTTGTTATCTGGTTCTTCAGAAACGTTGGTAAGTGAAACCCTAGCACTTACCATGGCACTCTGAAATGGACGTGCCCCAGCAGCTAACATGGAACCAGAGTGGACATTAACAGCCACTCTCCCATCCTTCAAAATTACTCCTACTCTGTACAGAAAAACTTACAGTCTATGCTTTCCTGCAGCCATCCACTTCTGCACTAAAACGTCAGCCAAGTTTCAACTGTGGGTTGAGTTCATGAAAGAAAAGTATAAATTATCAGAGGTTGGACATCCACTTTTTGTAAAGATTGTATCAATTTCTCTGCTGAAGAAATATGAAGTATTCTGTTCCTATACAGTAGGACATTCTAAAAAAAACCCCTATATATAATTACTGCATTGCAAACACTCATGAAATCAGAACAACGTGAAAATGAAAGTTTAGAAGGATTATTTTCTTACCAAAATTGAATGCATTCCCATATAAATTCGACTACAACACACCAAAGCACACCAGCAGAATGCAAGGATCAGTCCAAACATAAGGGGATACTGGCAGGGGGAAAAAAAAAAAAAAATTGAGAGATTTTAGAATTTATTTTTTTCAGAATTTGGAGAAGAAAAAAAAAGCAAACCACCTCCATAAGTATTCTAGAATTAATTCAAATTAATGCAACTTATGCTCACCCTTTTCCTTTCGTTAGCCTCCCAATGTTTCTTAGACCACCTCAACTAAGTCCATTTTCATAAAGACAAAACATTATTAAATCAAACTTTTTCCCTTTTCTCTGCATTCAGGACATCTGAATTTCAGGGTGTTGGTCTTTTCAGAGAGAGCAGTAACAAGTTAGCAGATCTTTGTAGCTGTTAGTCTTGCTGTGTTATGATATCCTAAACTGGTAATACAGGCAGAGGTGAGCCTTGTTATGAACTGTGCAACAGTTTTACAGTGAGTGAAGCACCTACATAACATACTAGTATTGTTACCAATTAATCCAGGCAGAATCTAATAGCTTCATCTTTTCCCTGAAAAATAACTTGTCATAATTTACAAATAAATTCAATTGCTAAAATTAATTTCCTCTTATAATCCATGTTTATTAAGCAAAAAAAAAAAATCAAATAATTCTTTCAAGTTATTTCCATCTTCTGACAGAAGATTTTTTTAAATTATTAATAAGGACTGATTACCAGGAACAAACAAAATACTTTATTTTAACCAGCACATATCAGCATGTGTAAAAACTTTGTATTTTAACTTGCTTTGGCTTTGGACACAAGTATGCTAATTCACATCTTACAGCACATTTCCCCACTACCATGTTGCAAAATGTTGTGCAAGATGGGCTGCAGCTTCCTATTTTCAGTATCAACAATAATTATTAGTTCTATAAAGGAAGCAGTCACAAGACAAAAATGGCGTGTTTCCAAAATTGCTTCACTTCCTACATGAAAGAAATGATAAATGTTGTCAATATGAACAAGCAGGCTGGATGCACTCAACTGTTGAAATAAAAACTAAGAATTCCAGTTTTCCTGCCCTTTTCCGTGCTCCTTCTATGGATAACCAGAAGGGCAGAATATCCAGCAAATTAGAGATGGTATTTCCAATCCTATTGAAGGAAGTTGCACATCCTCTGTGAAGGCCTCTTAACAGATAGACTAGCTTCTAAATCAGTCTTTCAGCGAAGTTTGGGAGAAGATTATCAGTCTTCTGCATTATTCCAGCAGCCTTTGAATTATCAGCTCCAGGACCATGTCAGCAGGAGAAACCTAAAAAAAGTTTTCTGTTTTCTCAGAATAACATAAAATTGGGAAGCTTGTTCAGCATAAACAGATTTCACATTAAAATAAGTTCTACATGCCGAGCTCAGTTTTGTTATATCTAGTTAAAACTCCAATTCCAGCAGCAACATTTGTCTTTGTTTCTACTACGTTCATCTACAAATTGTACCTACACAAAACTACGTAGTGACTCCTTTCTAACTGAAAAGTTGAAGGAACAAACGCTGTTTCCTGCCTTAAAGAGTTACACCAACCACGGGCATTACACCAGCACCTAGGCTGCACCCACGACACAATTGCAGGGTTACCAGATGCTGACCTTACAGAAGGCACAGAAATGGCTCTAATCCTTGTGCCCTGTGCAGCACCACCAGAAATCCCCACAAGTGTAGCTCCATCCCTCATCCACATTATGCCTCTACCATCATTTCACAGATCCCAGGGCAGAAGTTGTGCTGCCTGCTCCAGGACGACCCTCAAGCCACACAACCTCCTTGCCTCTTGCTGCTGCCATCCTCTGTAGGGGAGAGGAGAGCCCAAGCTGCATATGCAGGGATAGGCACACTCCCTGTTTCCTCTGAAGTAAAGAGGAGCTTCGAGCACCTCTTCACATGCTCCACAAGATGAAAGCCTGGGTACACATACTTCTGGTTTGACAGAGACCAGCAGAGGAAGATTTACTACCTCCAAAAGTGATGCAAACCTCTCGACCACAGAATTTAATAGCATCACAACTGCTTGGTGGTAGAATGAGCTTACATGTATACATCCACATGGCAAAGCTCCAAACAGTGCTGCCCATCACTTGACACAGTACATCCATTCTTGTTTCCCAGCACACATCTTTTGTGCCTTCAGGCTCCAGTCAGGGTAAGGCTTTTCTTTAATAAACCAGACCTGTCTTGCATTTCTGAAACACCTACAGAAACAGAAGCTGGAGCTTTAGCAGGAAGACCTATGCCAAGGTCAGCAGGCTGCAGCAGCTAATGACACTGCAGGTAAGAAGTTGGGATTGATAGGGGTGATGATAGTGCAGTTAAACAGCAAGATCCCAACAACAGTATGGAGGAAAAGGTATACATGAGGAACCATGTTTCAGGAATCCTGAGCAGATGATTGTAAACAGGAGGGAGAGTAGGATAAAGTTCTGGAAATGAAAATTAATGCTTGCTCTTAGCTAGGAACTCTCAAGGACAGAGCATGTGGGGAAGAAAAACTGTCACAAACTTTGAAGTTTGAAGATGATTTTGAAGATTATAAAATGGTTTGGGTTGGAAGGGATCTTAAATATCATCTAGTTCCAACCTCTGTACCTTAAGCAGGAATACCTCCCACTAGACCAGGTTGCTCAAAGCCCCATCCAACCTGTCCTTGAATGCCTCTAGTAATGGAGCATCCACAACTTCCCTGGGCAACCTGTCCAAATGTCTCACCATCCTCATACTGAAGAATTTCTTCCTAATCTCTAAACAAAATCTACCCTCTTCCAGTTTGAGCACATTATCCCTTTTCCTGTCACTACAAGCCCTTGTAAAAAGTCCCTCCCCAGCTTTCTTGTAGGCCCCCTTCAGATTCCGGAAGGCCACAGCAAGGTCTCCCCTGAGTCTTCTCCAGGCTGAACAACTCCAGCTCTTTGAGCCTGTCCTCATAGGAGAGGTGTTCCCTCTCTCTGATTATCTTTGTGGCCCTCATGCCTCACTCTAATTCTGTTTTTAAATAGTACTGAGAATAGATACCCGTTAAAAAATCTGAAAACACTGGTCAGCTCAGTTTCTCTGTAGCAAAACATCCGTATTCAAGAACTCAAACACTTCCCTATTGTCTACCAGTAACAAGTCAATTACACATTTAACCCTGACTCACATCACTAACTAAGTGCCTTAAGTTAAACTCAAACAAATTATTTTTACCCATAGAGCTTTGGCATGAACTGTCCACAAGTGTGTCTGCAGAATTAGGCACATGCTGATCTGTGGTATTTTTAACACCTGTTAAGCCCAGTTTCTTTCCACTTACTCACTACAGTGAACCTAACTGCACTGTATCCAGTCCATTATAAAAAAGCAGAAGGATCAAACAAATATTCTGATTTCCTCTGGAATAACATTTCACAACAGAACAGTCACATCAACTTTTGTGATTAGCTCCCACACTAAGCATTCTCCTCTGCACTCCCACCTTTATGAAACCAACACACCTCAACAAGTAAGTTTAAACACATTTGTAAATTTGTAACTGCAAACGTAAAGTCATCTTTATGTCTAAGGCATAGGAATAAAATTTGACCTAAAGGTTTGAACCTTCATCTGCCCTGTTATGGTATGTTACACCACATACACACCTTCCTGCACTGCCCACATATCCAATCTGATTTTCTTCCCACAGCCCCAGCACCCACCAGCAGAGCATCACTAAGCTGTACGTACCCTTTGGGGCTCCACAGTTCACTGGCCTCCTTAGACACTAGCAGAAATCCTTACTTCAACACAAACAAAGAACAGTACTCCTTGGCCTGCCTACTCCTTGGCCTCTTCTCACTCAGCTTTTAAAAGCAGCCACTGCACTGAAGAATTCCTAGACTGAACCAGCACCACCTGCTTAAAATCTTCCTTGAGGTGATAAGGCAACTGTGTATTTTGTTCTCACACGTCAGGTAAGTGTACAAGGTGACTGAAGGCGAATATTAACACTCCCACACACCGTGTAGCTCAGCAAGAAGACTGCTCAGCAAGAAGACTGCTCAGCAGCATGCCAAGCCATCACACCTACAGAGGATATCACCTTCTTTCTTACAAAAAAAAAGTTGATGCCATAAATTTACTTACAAATTGTCAGAAAATATAGGACCAATACTGAGGTCCTAGCAAGCATTTTCTAAATGTTGTTTCATCTAGAAAATGACTGCCTGTATTTTGCGTCTATACATCAGGTATACCATGGCTCTAAGCATCCATAACCTCCCACTGCCTAGACATATAAAATCCTCCCAAATGCCAAAAATACTTCTATGAATATAGTGCCTTAAGACTATTAATACTTTTTATCAGCCTTGCTTTACAATAGTGGATTTCAAAAAGCTTCTTTCCCAATTGCAAATGAATCTTCAAAGAAAAATCAAACACCTCACAAAAACCAGCTTTTACTATGCTTTCTACTTAAAGTAGGCACATTTCCTGAAAACTTAATGTGAACACTTTAATATAAACTAATCTCATGGAAGAAAGCCATAAGCACTCAATTTTTGAGGTTTGCTTGAGCCTCTTATTTTGGAAAACACTGTATTCATAAATTTGAAAATTTAAGTTATTACCTGGAAGTTGCAAATTTTTAGATGTTTTCTACATAGTTGTACATAAACACACTGACAGCCTCTATTTAAATGAAAGACATTAAAGCAAGACTGCTGAATTCCAGCAGTTTTAGTCCCACAGCTCCTTGCACTCCAAATCAGACCTACAGAGGCACAAAGGACAAAAGACCACAAGTTTAATTCCACCCTTCTCCCCAGTTCATTGCTGTTCTTACTCATCTAGGCATCAGAAGGCAGACTGGCATCCAATCTCCTTTCATATGAGGGTCTGAAAGGTTGTCAGAGGTCACCCCTGGTTTCACTCTCTCAGCTTCTTCTTTCTGGTAACAGAATTGATTCCTCTTCAGTCTTGACCATACTTAGAGTCACTTTGACTCAGATACTCAGGAACAACTGATTTTAGATGCAAAAATCTCAAACCCTGATTCCATGTCCTCAAATAAGACCATCCTATGTAGATCCTCAAAACCTCACACCTCCATAGCTACCAGGCCACCTCAATAATTTTGAATATAGAGAGCATTTATTGAACTACATACTACTTTTTTCCTAAATTTAAAAAAAAAAAAAAAACACCACACAAAGAAATCCACAAACTTGCAATTTTAAATTCTTAAGCTTATATAAAAGCAGACACTTGCATAGTACTCAACCTGAACTTCAAAAAAATCACATTGATTCAAACCCAGCATTAACCTGGCATCTCTCCTTGTGAAAAATGCCCCACATTCCATATTAGACCAAATCACTGATGTCCAGCTTGCACAAATTTTACCAAATGCCTGAATAAAGCTTCCATAACATGCATGAGCATGCCATATAAATACAATACTAGAAGATGAAGTGGAAGCAGATGGAACTGACAGCAGCGCAGAGACTGAGATAGAGTCAAAGGCAACATATAGATTAAATAGACACACATGTTGATGTTTTGGCTTTTAAATGTTTAAATGGATGTTTCTTTGAAGGCATCATACCTATTAAGAAAAGTGCCTCCGTCTTGATGTGTATAACTGAGGGACAGATTGCCAAGTATGTTATTTAAAAAGGGGGAGGGGGAGGATTAACTGAATCCTTAAATTCACATATTAAGCGAAAGAAAAAGCTAGGAATAAAGGTGATTGAGGAATAAAGCTCATCTTCTCTAGGAATAAAGCTGATTGAGTAGACTGCTCATCTTCTCTCAGGCATCAATTTGTTCCCATATCCAGAATCTTGTTTAGTCAATTAAACTGAATTAAATTTGTCATATTTGGAAAATAGCAGAGAAACTACTCACAGTAAGTCTTTCAGAATTTCATGCCCTAAGTTCCTAATGGGAAATTCCCATTTTATTCAATTACATCCTCTGAAAAGAGCTTGCAAGCTTCTGTCCAGATCACATAGAAACCATTTCCCTCGAGAGCCTATCCTCCTCCCTCCCCTGAATCTGACTTTTTGCCAAGAGTCTTAATAACGTAACCATTGTTTAAAAATGCTCATAAGGAAACAATCTGTCCCAAAAGCTTTGACCTAGGTCAGAAAATTCCTTCTTTCATAATAAAACATTCTTAAAACACACTCTAGTTGCTCACTCCTTTACTTTTTAAAAAAGCACATTCTACACTGGAGACGTTTCCAGCATCCACAAAAGGTTACAAATTAATTTTCTAATATTTCAGTCTTATACAGTATTACTCAGTGATCTTTTTATACCATATTGTAACTCAGAAGTTCAGCTTGAATTTAACGCAATTATTTTGGACCAGAATACATTGGATGAATCCAAGCAGCACTCACAGAATCATGTTTTTAATAGGATATTTGGGCTACGTGTTTGCAATAGTCATATGAAAAGCTATAATGGTGTTTACAGGAATGGCTCTGAGACACAGGCTCACCAGATGACTGCAAAAAGTACAGCACAAGCAATTTTCAGGGGTGGGAGGGAAGGGAGAAGAATAAAAAGTAAAGATCACTTATCAGTCATTTTAGGAAAAAATAGACAAAAAAAAGAATTTCGAAAGAGGCCAACCATTAAGTAACAGTGGTTAAATGACATTTATCTATTATTTCCTCCTTTCTTCCACTGACCAACTTTAACATCAAAAAACAAAAATATGACTGCTACGTGTCACAACACGAACCTCTTCTTTAAATTCCAAGATAAAGCTTTCAATGCCAGTCCTGCAGGGAGCTGAAAAGCTTTATTTCCTACTACACATCATCTGAAAAGAAATTAAGAAGTCACAATAGGAATTAGAGCCTGTTGCTTCTTTTCCTTGCAGTCATTAAAAAAAATTACATACCCAAATACACTCAGAATCACCTGTGCTCCCAACACCTAAAAAATAGGGGGGTTTCTGCAAACTGAAGTTTTCTCAGGCTTAATCAACACCCTGTTTGAAAGTACAAGGAGTGCTTTACATGTGTACAATCCACCAAGAGAAAAAATTGCTTGAGAATTATTTCCTTGAAATCCTTTCTTCATCAAAATCTCTGCATCTAACCTTACAGCACTTGTTTACACAGATCCCCAACAGGCTTTATATTAATTAAATATTTGCTCATGGGAAACTGAAAAATATATTTAATGCCAATCAACAGTTTAATAGGACAGGGTGCTGCAAACCACTGGCAGAGGTTCCCCAACGAGATCTTTAGGAACTGGCTGTACTCTTTTCAGACTTTTAAGAGCACCTGAATCAAACAGGCCACACAACCTTTTTCAGCTCCCTCTACAAAAACTACAGGCACCAACCTGGCCCACAAAAAGACCACCTCACAACAAACCAAGGCCAATGCTGGCCCTCCAAATTCTCATCTCTTTCTCAAGATTTCTTCATTGCATGAGCATTTTCTGGGTTTTCAGATCACCCCTTCAGCGACACTTCCCATGTCAGAAGACTTTATTTTTAAAAACACATGAAAGAAAAATAATTAGAAAAACATGCATCTCTCTGCCTAAGTTTCTTCACAATATTTTAGTATTTCAGACAAAACCCATTCGAGCTTTTCTGAAAGATGAAGCATCTCTTTCTCAAAGGGGTCTGGACTTGCTCTTACCCACAGATTTCATATCTAAGATGTGGCCTATGTGTAGCTTCCAGTTTTATCATTACTTCAGTCTTAATGCTAATGCAAGCCTTTCAACAAGGACAGACACTTAAAACCAGGATTTGTCCACTTTCTGTAAAATTCTCACAACAGTAGTGTCATGATGGAACTATTCATCCAGCTGCAATACCAATTATTCCCCATTCCCAGTGAGGATCTGAGAGAAGTTAGGCTTTTGAAATGAGAGAGCAGGCAGACAATTCTAGAGGTAGTATTTAGTAGTGGTCAAACAGAGCCATGGAATGATACAGATTTCTCTGAAATTCCAACACAGACCCTGTCAAACTCATCTCATTTGATCAGATTCATCAGCTTTGGTAGATAAAAGTAATGGTGCAGATTCTGGAAGGGTGTTTGACACCATCCCACATGGCATTCTTACACAACTGGTACTACAGAAAGTGAGTAGTGAGCCAAGTGCAGAAAAATACTTCTGTGTGTGTTAGTCAATGAAGTCATTACAGGATAGATGCACTCTACTGGGGGTTTACCATTAGTGCTTATTAACTGCCTTTCCACCCCACTGGTGATAATGATGACCACTGATAAGATCTGCTCATAAAACACTGGCAGGCAGGGACATACAGAGGACAACGGTGTCATGCTGAGTGACCTGAACTGCTTCAGAAGATAACTCTAGTCCAACATTCCTACATTTGGTTAATATGGTTACAGAGGCCAGCTACTCATCAGTCAGGGCTCTAGGCTCCTGCTGCATGTCAACGTAACCAAATTGGTTCAATGGCCTACAGTGAAAGTTCCTGACTCAGCTCTTTCATGCAGAGCTCAGGAAGGAGTGAAAACCCATCACTTCCTAATCCAGAGAACTGCTGCCAGAGCCACGCTGCATTCTGGAGGAACTCTGGGAAAAAAGGCTTATTTTCTGTCTTCCTCGCCAATATTTTGTTTTTCCCTCTTCCTCAAAATAAATCATCAGGGTTATGGCACATTCAGGTACCATCCTAACTCAAGCACCATTTAATAACAGAGTATGTGTTGACATCTATTTGAAATGAGCTGTTCATAGGAATCAGATAAAATACAAATACTTTTTCCTGTAGCCTCAGCCTTAGGCTTTTGGAGATTTTTGTAGGTAATTACCAGTTCACATTCTCTCTTCCCCCTGTTTCGGGACACAATGTAAGCCAGCTCAGCTCAAACCATCAGTGTTTCAAAGAAAACAGGTCTTCCCCAACCTGATAAAGGTACACTTTTTCCCAAATCATATTAGGATCTGTAGTCGCACTGTCTTTTAAGTGTTTGTCTTACTCTTCCAGGGTATCAGAGCTTCAAAGGTAGGAAGAAAAATAACATCTATAACACTCCTAAATTCTCATGCGTCTTGGAATGAACTTTGTATTTCAAAGTTACTGAAGTGTCTTTAAAACAAGTAGTTGTCCCTGCTGAGATTTAACAATATTAAATAATAAATATATAAAGATTAAGCAAGAGGAATCAAAAGTTTCAGACAAGCTTTCATAACACCAGATGACATTGGAAAGTTACATTCTGCAGTGGACAGAACAGTCAGCTATTACGAAAATTATCTTAACATATTAATTTGTTTCTGTCAAACTTGGTGGCACTGAATATTCTCTAACCTCAAAGTCTCTAATTGTGAAAATTTGTCACAACCATCTTTAAAACTTATAATCTCTGAAAATATTTTATTCAATTGCAGTTAAGCAATTTTTTTTTTTTACTGAGTATATTCAGAAATCTTTTTGAGTACTATGTAAAAGGAAAATAATTGCAATAGGACTACTGACAGGCATTGAAAATTAGGAAAACACAAACTTAATTCAACAAGTTAAAAGAAAACCTACTGGAATTTTTAAAAAGGTTTTAAATTGACAATTTGGGCCATACCTAAAAAAGGGCAGATTTGTTCCGTTCTTGGGAAAAACTCATAGGTTGTTTTTGATAGAACAGAACTCGTACACAATTCTAGGAAGTCATAGCTCAGTGAGAGCAAACTCCAAGTAAGCCATACAGGAAAGCGATTCCCTTCTCACTGGAGTAACCTCTTTTAGAGCAAGAGTAGCTTTCTTTGGTTTAGGATAAACTTCGAAGTGACAAACTTGATTAAAGTTACCTGTATTCCAGAATTAAAAGTCCCTGCAGAGCTGTAGCTGTATCTGCTTAAATTCTCACTCAGTCTCACTCCACTATGTATTTTACTCATCATCATTAGGGTCTGTGTAACACTTGCTTATACTGAATATACAGAAAGACTGTGCCCCAACATTTGCCAACTAGTTTAAATCCACCCATCTGTATCTACTTATAAATATGTCTAATTTAATAAAAATCAGAATTATTACAAACTCCTTTATCTATCCGTTACTAGCCTTCCAAGTCTGAGGTCACCCATTTCCAGAAGAGCGTGACACAAAGCTGTCATATAGATTCTACTCCCTTTCAACACACGTAAAATATGGAGAACAGCAGAAGCATTAGATGAACTCTAAAGTCTCTTTAGAAATGAATCAAAAGATACTGACCATGCCATAGGTTAACTTCTGATTAATATTTGGAAGTAATTTAAAAATCATAAGGTTTTTTTTAAAAAAATGCACATTCTGAAATGGTAGAAACTGGTTCCAGGGAGATCAGTTTCTATGTCACAGGAAAAAGGAATTAAAATTATGAGTCAAACACTTTGCTTCCTCATTTCTTAGGCATGGTTCTTAATGAATAATAACAAGGCCAAATGCTTACAATTTGTTAACATGTACTCATCATAAACAAGTTCAGTTAACCAGCACAGCATTTCACAGCCTGCAGCTGCAGGGCTGGCGAACTGAAGACAGACTCCAGTTCACTGGCAGAAACCATTCCACCCACTGTTGGTTGGCTAGTTCCATGACAGCCATCCAGCCAGGTTCTCCTGTGCACACCACAGCAGCCCGTGCAAAGCTCATCACCCAACACCACTAAATGAGCTTCCCCACATGCAAAGAAAGAGAATTCCATTTCCTGCTTCCAGCCAACATCAGCCCTACACATCTAACAAGTAATAAGCAAACATTCAAATTTTAGTCAGTCATTAAAAAAAACACAACAACAAAACAACAACTTTAGGCTTCTCAGTGACAAAAATTCCAAATATTTATTTCATAAACACCTGCAAAACTTATTACCTGGTGTCTGCACAACTCTAGCAGAGTGACACTTTACACTTCCCTAGCAAAGAACATGAATCCATCACAGCTGTCTTTTGGGCACGCTGGATCACCTTGCAGAAATAGATACAAAAATTCTGCTTAGAGAGGCCAAATACCATCTCCAACCTTCAACTTTCTTTTTCATTTCAGGCAGCCGTTGTGTCTGCTGAGATAGGACCACAAAGTGTCACACTGTGACAGTCGACAACCGGTGATTGTTAACAGTAACTGGGAAGACAAGAGGTCAGTATAAAGCTGAACTGCATTTTTTTTCTCCAAAAGCTTAAAAAGAGAGTTCTTGCTACCAAAATTACGTATATCCGACTTAAAATAGGCAGCTATTATAAGAAGAATTTGCAAACATTAACAACTTAAGAGTAGGCTTATTGCAAAACTTCTTGAACACTACATACGGAGCCCTCAAAACGCTACACCGACCATGTGTTGCCTGGAAAGCCCTCTCCCTCAATTACTACTGAAACCAGTGCCGTGATTTGGAGCTAAATGAGTGTTGTGCCTTCCCTGGAGTTCCTGCTGCCGCCCACGCTACCAACAGCAAGCCCCTGAGCACATGCAGGCTCCAGCTTGCATAAACCAGACATCAGCAGTGTTATTTTAACTTAATCTATTGACCCACAGTGCGACAGGAAGATCTTAAGATTTTGCTGAATGAAGGTGCTGTAAAGATCAGAGATTATCAGTTCCTGCTAATTATTAGCACATTTACAGCTATAAAAACATCTGAAAGTGCACGTACTCCTCAAAACAGAAATCATCATTCTAGTTTACAGGTAACGAAACTAAAAGACAACGTTAAAGAAAGGCTAAATCTACAAATTGACTCAAGCTGCTAAGTGACTCAAAGCAAAGAAGGATCACCAAAAAGCCCTTTAGTTCCTGGCTCTCCACAAGATTCTCAGTCAGTAAAACGAAACGCCTGTAAAAACACCGGATGCCTAGCCAAACTTAGTGCAAAGCACTCACCCTTCAAGAGGTGAGTTGAGAAAACTTTTGCAAGAACAAAATACATATTGTTAAAGCGGAATTTAACACGTACCGAGCCAACTATTCACAAAGTCAGCAGCACTTCCACCCAGAACACAGAATCAGGGGAACAGTGTTTGTTACTAGAAAGAGGGCCGGGAGGGGTGTGTGTGTGTGACGTGGGGGGTACCAAATTAAAAAGGCATGAATTTCACATTTTCCCAAACAGACTCCGCCACCTCCCCTCCCAAAACAAAACCAATCCACAGCCTTGCACCCCGGGGCTGGGGAAGCCAGGAGGAGAACGAACCAGAGCGGGCAGGTGAGCCTTACCTGCCAGCGGCCGTGGCTGAGCAGCAGGAGCGCCAGGGGGATGGCGGTGCCCGACATGGCGTGGGTGGAGGGCATGCTGTACTCGGAGTTGTAGAAGACTTCCAGCTTCACCACGGGCGGCGAGGCGGGCCGCGGCCAGCGGATGACATCCTTGGTGCACTGCCCCAGGTACATCACCCACACCCAGATGATGATCAGCCTCCGCCCCAGCCAGGCGTCCAAGTTCCAGATACAGAAGGGGAAGAAGAGGATGTAGAAGAGCTCGTTGCCGAGCTCCGTTCCTAGGCTGAAGAGGTAGTAGAGGAAGCGGCTGCGGGTGGAGAACTCCTGGCTGCCGTCCTCCTCCGTCAGGGAGTTGCGGCGCGGCCTCCTCCACCGCTGCGCGGGGCGC
>NW_008598739.1:0-9897 GCF_000691845.1 Merops nubicus
GCCGCCAGCCCCGGCCAGGCTGGTGTGTGTCTGGAGCAGCTCCTCCAGCACAGACAGCACGAGATCCTCCAGCCCTGTCCCAAGGGGAAGGCAACCTCGCTGCCTCCTCCCCAGCTCTGGGCGCCCAGCCACGGCCAAGCAATCCATCAAAAGGGGGGGAGTCTCACCCACACCCCCCCACACCGATGGGCTAACAGGTTTATCTATTCCAGAGCGGTGGGGGAAGAGGATATTAGTGAGAAATTAGCAAATTCAATCAACGGCCTCCAGAGCCAGTGCAGACAGGGCATCTGTAATGCAATTCCCAGACCCAGATACTTGAACATCTAATCAGGGAAGCTGCAAGCGAGGCAGGAGAGCAGGGGCAAGCTCCAAAATGTAATCAGGGGGCAGGTATCGGAGGGTTTATTGCATTAGCCCAGCTGCCTGCCCACCAGCCTGCAGCGGAGGGAGAGCGGGCAGCAGGCTGCCTGGGAGGAAGCAGCTAGATCAGCCCTGGCCCTCCCCAGCACCCCTCTGTGGGCTCCTCTCTGCACCTTTCAGCTGCACGTGGAATGGTCTCGGCTCATGCACGGAGCTGGGGTAGAGGCTGGGGGGAAGATCTGGGCAGAAGCACCCTGCAGCCAAGGTCATCTAGTCCAGATATGGGAGAGACCCACCAGCAGCAGGGAGCTGGCAGCACAGGGCACCGCAGGGGTGGGTGCAGAGGAGCTGCTGGTGCCTTCATAAGGGGCTCATGGTCCTGAGCAGCAGGGCAAGGGGCTCCTGGCCCAGGAGCTGCCCGGGGTGCAGTACCTCTGGCCGCACAGGGTCCTCTATGCCCACCACAGCGATGCAGGTGAGGTCAGACAGGATCTCGTTCTCACTGTCCCAGTCGGGCTCGGCGTCAGCGGGGAAGTCACGGAAGGCCAGGCAGATGGTCCTCAGGCCATGGCAGGCCATGGGCTCGATCACCTTCTTCACCATCTCATCCCTGTCCTTCACCTTGAACACCCGGGGGTCACCGTTCTTGTCCAGGATCTTGGTGCACCTAACACAGGATCAGGATGGAGGGGTCAAGGAAATCAGGGGTGGCACGTGGACTGGCTCAGCCATCCGCTCCCCACCACCCCACCTACAGAACAGGGGCATCCCCCTTCCCCACAAGTCCTTACAGCTTTACCAAAGCCACCCTAAAAGTTAGAACACTTTGCACAGCAGCACCTCCCAATAGTCACAGAATCCCAGACTGGTTTGGGTGGGAAGGGACCTTTCAAGGTCTTCTAGTCCAACCACCTGCACTGAGCAGGGACATCCCCAGCTAGAGCAGGGTGCTCAGAGCCCCGGCCAACCTCCCCTGGGATGGTTCCAGGGATGGGGCAGTGACCACCTCTCTGGGCAGCCTGGGCCAGGGGCTCACCACCCTCAGCATCAACAATCCCTTCCTTCTCTCCAATCTCAATCTCCCCCTTTTAGTATAAAACCACCACCCCTTGTCCTGTTGCAACAGGCCCTGCTAAAAAGTCTGTCCTCAGCTTTCTCAGAGGCCCCTTGAAGTCCTGTCAGGCCAACAGAAGGTCTCCCTGGAGCCTTCTCCAGGCTGATCAACCCCAACTCTCTCAGCCTGGGTTCATTTCTGTGGTCTCTCAGGCCACCAGAAGATCTCCCAGGAGCCTTCTCCAGGCTGATCAACCCCAACTCTCTCAGCCTGGGTTCATTTCTGTGGTCTCCTCCAGACCCATTCAACAGCTTCAACGTCCCTGTGCCGAGGTCACACCTCCCCGCTCCACAGGGGCTGGGCACCCTTCACCCCACAGCCCCCCAGAACAGCTCCACGGGGCACGGGGAGCCTAAACCCCACGGGCTGGGGGGAGAGCAGCAGAGGAGGGGAGGAGGGGAGGAGGGTTACTTGCGCAGGATGATCTCGGAGGCTCCCTTGCTGTACATGCGGAAGCCGCCGTTGCCGTTCTTCAGCACCGTGCTCATGGACTTGCGCACCGAGTTGAAGGTGTAGACCTTGTAGAGCTTCTCCTCTGGCACCTCGTTCCTCACGGCCTGGTAATCCTGCTTCAGGTCCAGCACGAAACCCAGCAGGGCACACTCGGTCTTGTTCCCCACTTGCCTGGGTAGCCCCCCTTCCTTCTCCGGCGGCTAGCGGGGAGGAAGGGAAGGGAGAAGGAATTCCAAGCCTTGCTATGATAAGATCATAGAATCCTCTAGGTTGGAAGAGACCTCCAAGATCACCATGTCCAACCATCAAGGCAACACTACTAAGTCTTCTGCTAAAACAGAATCAGAATCTGTCAGGGTTGGAAAGGACCACAAGGGTCACCCAGTTCCAAACCCTCTGCCATGAGCAGGGACACCTCCCACTAGATCAGGCTGCCCAGAGCCTCCTCCAGCCTGGCCTTAAAGACCCCCAGGGATGGGGCCTCAACCACCTCCCTGGGCAACCCATGCCAGGGTCTCACCCCTCTCCTGGGGAAGAACTTCTTCCTCACATCCAGCCTGAATCTGCTCACTTCCAGCTTTGCCCCATTCCCCCTAGTCCTGGCACTATCTGATATCCTAAAAAGTCCCTCCCCAGCTTTCTTGTAGCCCCCCTAAGATACTGGAAGGCCACAATAAGGTCCCCTCGGAGCCTTCTCCTCTCCAGACTGAACAGCCCCAACTCTCTCAGTCAGTCCTCACAGCAGAGCTGCTCCAGCCCTCGGATCCCTCTCTGGACACCCTCCAGCAGCTCCACATCCCTCTTGCAACAGGGCCTCAGGAACCAGACGCAGTACTCCAGAGACGTCCAGAAGACCCGAGAGTTTGCGACCCTTCCCAAAACTCACCAGGATCTTGGACGTGTAGGCAGAGTTGATGGCGACGCCGTTGACGATGAGGTCGAGGACTTTGGGCAGGATGGCTTCGGGGTCGGGGATCTGGCGGTAGTGGGTGTCCCCGACGTAGGCCTGCACCACGGTCATGCGGTTCATGGTCAGCGTGCCCGTCTTGTCCGAGCAGATGGCGGTGGCGTTGCCCATGGTCTCGCAGGCGTCCAAGTGCCTCACGAGGTTGTTGTCCTTCATCATTTTCTGCAAGAGGAACGGGAAGGTCGGAGCCAAAAAAGCTTGGATTTATTCATCCCACCCCCAGCGGGGACCCCGCTGCCGCGTGGTCTCACCTTCACCGAGTAGGCCAAGGAGATGGTGACGGCCAACGGGAGCCCTTCGGGCACAGCCACCACCAGCACGGTGACGCCGATGATGAAGAACTTGACGAAGTACTGGATGTAAATGGGGGTGCACTCTGCCAGCCAGGGCCTCCTCTGCACCCCGAAGGTGTCGATCACGAAGTACAGCACCAAGATGATGACGGTGATGGCCGACATGATCAGCCCTGGGGGGAGAAGAGGCAGAGCGGTGGGTGAGGGGATGCAGGGGAGGGGGACAGCCCCTTCTCCTGCTTCTGGTGACACCTCCAGGGTGACATCTCGTGCCGGGCTACCACCACTCACCTGCCTTCCCGATCTGGACTGCCAAGCGTGTGAGCTTCCCCTGCAGCACAGACTTCTCCTTCTTGGGCACCTTCACCTTCTTCTTCTCCTTCTCCTCGTTCTCCACCCCTTCCTGGCTCTTCAGGGGCTGGATCTCTAAGGCCACACCATCCTGAGTTTTAGCTACAGCCCAGGGCAAAAGAAGACACCACGTGTGAATAGGAGAGAGACCGGGAAAACCTGGAGGACACCACTGAGAAAGATGGTGGTGGGAGAAAGAGAGAGAGAAAACCCAGAACAAGAACCATTCCCGACGACACACGCATCCGAGCACATGGACACCTCGTGTCCCAGGGCCCTGCCACTTCTCTACAGGGCAGCTTTCTGCCATCTACCCCAGCCCCACAAAGGATCCTCCGAGCTGACACTGGTGATGTGACCCCTGCACCGGTCACACCTCTAAGGCAGCGCTGCAAGAAACCCTCTTGGCCAGGCTTTGGGGTGGAGACAGGTCACTTCTAGCCTCCCCTGCGAGCTGCTTCGCATCCTGCAGCGGCTGGGGACCACGCTGGGTTGACCCCAGAGAGGCTGCAGCCCCCTGGCAGCACCCCCACTCCCTCCCAGTGCCCCGTGGGCAGCTCGGCAGGAATCACTTGCCAGGGGAGCGACTGAGATGGTGAGATGGAAGGGGACGGTTAGAAATTCGGATGGAGATTGAAGAGGAGTGAGGCAGCTCCTTGAATGCCAGCCCTGAGCCATCCGTCGTGTTTTTAGGACCCGAGACAGCCAGGTTTGGAGTTGCTAGAACATGGGCACGCCCTGCAGACCCCCCGGGACCTGGCCCCCCCCCCAGCTGCTGCTCCTCCATGGCTCCAGACACCCCAGAGCTCAGGGCAGCTCCTCACCAGACACCTCCACGGTCACAACAGACCCAACAGGGACAAAACAAGCACCCGGACACAGTCTGACGGGAAGGAGGGAAACTCAAACTGCTGAGAGGAGAGAGAAAGAGAAAGAAAGAAAGAAAGAGGTGGAGAGGTGCAGAAATGGGCTTCCTCCACAGCCTGCAAAGAACAGTGTGAGAAACACTGGCGAGGAGACGCTCACGGAGTCGAGGCCATGGGAGGAGAGGGTGCAACCGTCACATTGGCCAGGCCCCAGGGGACATTTCACCCCAGGAACTGCAGGAGGGGACTCACACCTCTCCCCCAGCTGTGCCCAAACACAGACCCTTCACAGGGACAGCTTCTGGTGGGCACAAGGGTTTCAGAGCTGTGGTTCATGCCAACGTGGATGAAGTTTGCCCCGAGGAAGGGATGCTCATCTGGTGATGTTGGCTGCTGGAAGAGCCCCATCCTCCCTGTACACAGGCTTTGTCCCACACGAGGGCAACGTGGCCACGGGGGAAGCCAGCCAGCCCTATCCCAGGTACACAGCCCCGTGCTGGGGTGCCCGAGGGCACCAGGATGCCATGCCAGGGCCACTGGCCACGGGACCATTGCACCCTCTCCCAGGACAACGGGGCGAGAGTCCCGCCGGAGCAGCAAAGAGCACAGACTGATGAGAAGAAGGAAGGAAGGAAGGAGGAATGCTCAGTAGTTAGTGTGGTGCTGGTTCAAAGGATGGAGAGGCTGGTTACCTTTGTTGCGATTTTCGGGGGCTCCACTTTTTTTACCTGTTCAAAGAGAGAAAGGGTGGAGGGCTGAGCACATGGACCCACGTTCACCATCCAGCTGGTGGGGACAACCTGGGGCCACACACTGCTCCAGCAGCATCCATGCAGGGGGCTCAGCACCCTACAGCCACCCTCTGGATACCTCCTGTGCCTTCCTCCACGGCTCACGGCACCGGGTAGGCTCCAGAGCTCCCTGGCTCCCCCAGACACCCCGTCCCCAAAGTTCAGACTTCCCCACCTGCAGAGCACCCTCCACACCCCCTGTCAGGGCTTCAAAGGGTGCCAGTGGTGCTTCAGACCTCTGGGGAGGAGAAACTACAGAGCAGAGCTTGACCCTCATGCAGCATGTGCTGAGCACCAGTGCTCCCGACCTCCTGCTGCCATCAGGGGGGAGCAGATCCACCCAGGAGACACAGACCTGTCCCCCACCATGGGCAGCACCATAGCCACAGTGGGGGGCTCTGCCCCTCGTGTCTGTGGTGGGCACAGGCTGTACATGGGGGTCCCCAACGTGCCTCCTCCACAACACAAGGGGCTGCTGCAGTCTGACCAAGCTGTGAGCAACAAGGGGCTCGTACACCCAACAGGAGCCCGGAGCCAGGTGGGGGTCGGGCTCTGCTCCCAGGGAACAGGCGTTAGGACAAGAGGAAACAGCCTCAAGTTGCACCAGGGGAGGCTGAGGTTGGACAAGGAAAAATTTCTTCCCCAAAAAAGTTGTCCAGGGCTGTGCCAGGCTGCCCAGGGCAGTGGTGGAGTCCCCACCCCTGGAGGGGGTTCCAAGCCGTGGAGATGTGGGGTGAGGGACACGGGGCAGTGGGGACCTGGCAGGGCTGGCAGTGGGGACCTGGCAGTGCTGGGGGAAGGGCTGGACCTGATGATCTTAAAGGTCTTTCCCAACCAGAATAATTCTACAATTGCCTGATCACCCCCTTCCAAAGCCACCCACTCCATCTGAACGTTCTCCTCCAACCCAAATGATTCTGTGATTGCCCCTCATCCCCCAGCACCACAGCAGGATGAGCTGGTGAAGCCCCTGCCCCACTCTGCTCCCAAATTGAGGGCTGCAAGGCACAGAGCTGGGTTTGCCATGGGGCTGAGCTCACAGGCTGGGCACACACAGAGCACCATGCCCAGCGAGCTGCTGCTCAGCTCCAGCAGCAATGCTGCCCCCACCCCCCACCACCCACTCCCACCTCCCCTCTGCCTCTTAAACCCCCAGAGCTCCACAGCCACCGAATGCCAGCGATAGGAGCTGGAGAAACCCAGTGCTGGGCTGGAACAGCTGCCAGGAGGAGCTCAGCAAACCTCTCCCCTCCTGGCATCGCCTCCTGGGAAGGGCTCCCTGGCACAGGGACATTGGCACAGCCAACAGCTCCCTCCTGCCAGCTCCTTGCTCCCAGTGTGCCCAGAGCTGCAGGGACATGAAGGAGAGCAGGAGCTTCCCAGGCCTGGCTTGTACCAACGCTGGCTCTGAAGCTGGCACAGAGCAGGGGAATAAGCAGGAAGATGTGAGAGCTGAGGCAGGAAAGCATTTGAGTCTCAGCATGATCAACCTGGCTGCTCTCCTACCACCAGCACACCTCTGCCTCTTGCCATCCTCTGTGCCTTGCCCCCTTCCCCTGGGAGCTCAGGGGATGCCAGAAGAGATCTTCAGAGTCCTCAAGGTTCTGGATGGGCTCCTAACATCCTGCAGACAACCAGGACTCACCTTCCCACCACGGGGTGGGCAAGGAGCACCGTGGGGCATGGCTAAAGGCCACTTCTCCCTCTGAGCCTCAGCTCCCCACCCTGGCTACTCCAGGCTGCTGACAGCTGGAGAAGAGCTGGAGCTGTGTCTGAAAGAGCTGCCGAGCAGAGATCTGGGTGCACAAGGTGGAGGGATCTCCTCAGGCAGCACGATCCCCACGCTGCAGGTGAAGGGGCAGCGGGGAGGGACTCCCCCCAATCCCTCAGCCACCCTGAGAGCTCACCATACCTGCCTGGGTCACGAGCACTAACCCACAACAGCCTCCCGTGGCTTGTGGCACACCAGTGGATGCTTCCCAGGCATGGGAGAAAGACAAAAGGAAGGAATAAGCAGGATCAGTGGATCTCCTTACCTTTCTTCACCTTCTTCTCCTCATCTCCTTCTCCTGCACCCAAGAGAGTGAAGATGATCCCTGTCTGGGAGTTGATCCCCACAGCAGTCACCACCATCCTGCCAGAGCCCTCCATCACGTGGGTACCTGGCACAGCAGGAAGGGCACAGTCAGCCAGGGCACTGGCACACAGGTCCCATCTCCCCAGCACCAGGGCCTGGGACCAACCATCCCTCCACTGCACCCACCACACCAGAGCCCCCCGGGGTCCTCACCCGACAGCAGCATGGGGTCTTTGTCCAGAGATTTCTTGACTTGGTCTGACTCCCCTGTCAGGGAGCTCTCATCTATTTTCAGGTCATTGCCCTGGATCAGGATCCCATCTGCTGGCAAGAGATCACCTAGGAGAGAAGCAAAGTGGAGAGGTCAGCACCAGCAGCCACAACTCCCCCCTGTCTGCCCCATGCCCAAGGCTTCATGTGCCAGCTAAAGGACTCAAAACTTGGTCTCAGATCAAATCTAGAGGGAGGAGAAGCAACAGATGGGTATTATAAGACAGATGGGGGTTATAAGATGATATCCAATAGCTCCAAAATCCTCACTGATGTATGAAAGCATTTCTTGTTAGGACTCTTGCTCAACTAGACAGTGCTTCCCCCATCTGCTTTCACTGAATCAACTCCACATCCTTCCCACAGCCTCCTGATACATCCAAACCATCACACAATCCCACCATCCACTTGCTGAGGAAGGAAAAAGCCCTGGGTGAAAATGAACACCATGCTGAACAGATCTCCTGCCTGATGGGACTCACAAGGGGTGAGAATACCCCTGGTGACCAAGCAGCAGGACCTCCTTCAGCCCCAGGGCTACATCTCCTTGCTAAGGAAATCATCACCAACGAGGACATGGTGGTGACAATGAATCTCTGAGACCAGCAGCTCACTAAAGCAACCCAAAGGTGTGAGCAGAGCTTCCTTGGAGCTTCCAGCCCAGCTCCAGTAGCAAGGTGAGCAGAGCTCCATCACCTACACAGGAGCATCTCCCCCCACTTTCAGCCAACACGCTGCAAAACAGAGGAAGGGGAGGAGCCCATGCTTCCCCTCAAGGCAGAAGGGCTGGCAAAGCATTGAGAGGAGGAACCACCAAGCCCCAGGGGTGGAGGGACAGCCCCCAGCCACCCCCCTCCACTCACCATACTTGATCTGGGCGATGTCTCCCACCACGATCTCGGCCACGGGGATCTGAATCACCTGCCCCTTGCGGATGACCGTGAACTTCTGCTCCTGCTCGATGCGGCTCTGGAGGCCCCGGAACTGCTTCTCCTTGCTCCAGTCATTGAAAGCTGTCACCAGCACCACGATGATCACCGAAAACAAGATAGCTGCCCCCTCGATCCAGCCTGCCTGCGACTCGCCCTCGTCCTCCACGCCGCCCGTCGACTGGCCGCACACTGCAGCCGGGGGGGGAAAACGTCTTTGCACATCAGGACATCCCTCTTGGGGTGGTTTTTTTTCTTCCCTCCCCCTCTTTTTTTCACTTTTCCTTTTTGGCAGAAGTTGGGCTGTGAAAGCTGGGACAACTGGCTTCTATTTCCAGTTGCAGCACCCAGCCCTCGCTCCGCTGCGTGACCTTGGAGTGAGTCACCAGCTCCCTGCACCTCCAGATCCCAACAGCTCCAGCTACACAGAGAGCCAGGGCTGGGGAGGAGAAACTCACCCAGCACTGGGGCTCAGCCACGCAGGGGGTGGCACTCCCTGGCCAAGAGGACAGCCAGCCTCAACCCTCCTTCCCCAAACCAAAAGAGACACCTCACGGGAGCTGGGAAGCCACCAGACCCTTTGAACATCTTTTGGGGGAGCAGCAAGGAGCAGCTCTGAGCCATACTGTGATGCCAGCTTTGGTGCAGGTCCCTGCATGGTGGGACCATGCCAAGGACCCTGAGGATGGGGAGAAGCCATCACCTAGAGGGTGAGCAGAAGCAGCTTCCAGCTCCATCTGCACCAAGGGTGGAGGGATCCACGGGGTGATCTTCCACACAGCTCCTGCACGGCTGGGCATGGGGCTGGGCTCACGAGGGTCCCACACCATAGGGGACGCCCCCATCACACCTCAGGGACCCATCAGGGACTCACGTTCATTGTCCCCACCCGGAGGGTGGTAGAAAGACAGGCCCAAGGAGATTATGGCTGCGATTTCCAAGATGATCAGCGTGACGTCCTGGAGTGCCTCCCACACTAACTGCAGGAACGTCTTGGCCTTTTTGGGAGGAATGAAGTTCTGCCCGAAGCCCTGCCGCCTCTTCTCCAGGTCGGTGGGGTTCCCAGACAGGCCTGAGAGGGGAGAGAGGGGGATGAAGGCAAAACCCCCCACCAGCACCAGGAGCAAGCTTCCCTTGCAGAGGAACCTCATGCCAGGGACACCAGGGAGCTGAGGCAGGGCTTGGCTCCTGCCAACCGTGGGGTGAGGGATGTGAAACCAGTGGGGCAGGACTCTGCTGGGGAGCGGGGCGAGCCCGCTGAGCCTCCTCTGCCCAGT
The DNA here is from genome assembly GCF_000691845.1 of Merops nubicus. NCBI lineage: Eukaryota > Metazoa > Chordata > Aves > Coraciiformes > Meropidae > Merops > Merops nubicus. The sequence continues at coordinate 9,752 of NW_008598739.1, forward strand.
GCTGCAGCCTCCCTGAGTGCCCAAGTGCCAGTTCATGCCAGTTGGCACTGGCCAGCTTGTTTACATGCTGCATCAAATTAGCCGTAAATCTGGCACCGCGAGCGGCGCTCGGAGCCACCTGATCCCTCTCCTCCTGCCAGCTCCCA
>NW_008598739.1:11403-12953 GCF_000691845.1 Merops nubicus
GCTCCCCCCCTCACCCTGCCCGACCCGGCTGCTGGAGGAGGCAGAGAGCCAGCGCCTGGCAGCCAGCCACCCCCTCACCCAGCCCTTTGGGGAGCAGCTCTGAGGGGCTGGAGTCCACTGACAGCTTTTTGGGTGAGAGCCAGAGCAGCGGGTCCTGGCAGACCCCCACCCTTACGTTGGAGAGTCCCTTGCTGCACAGACACTTGGGGGCAGAGGTGCCACCCGACAAGCACAAACCAAAAGCCCCCCGGGGTGAAGGCAGCCCATGTGGCCAACATCTGCCCTGCAAGGACAGTGCCAGGCTCGACTGAGGATGGCCAGTGCTGCAGCACCAGGAGAGGCAGCAGCACCGAGGGGCAGGAGCCACCATGTGCACCCAGATGGGATCAAACTGCTCCAGATGCTGCCTGCATGGGGCTGAAGATCCAGGAGGATTCCTCAGGCAGGCTCTGCCCTGCCAGCAGCCTCCTTTAGTGACACCCAGGAAGAGGACATGGCCACGTGCCCCCCACACACCATCCCAGGGGGATAACAAGCACAGGGCTGGGCACAGACATTGGCACAAGGCTCCTATTGCAGCCCAGAGCCAGGACACACACCCAGGGCACCGCAGCACTGCCCCATCTCATGCCCACAGGCCCAGCAAAGCTCCCAGGCTTTGGCTGGGCAATGCCAGCTCAGGAGGGGTTTGCAGGCAGACAGGGGCTCAGGGTCAAGTCTAAGGCACAGTTCTCCACAAGACTTCCAGGAGGGAATATTCTGAATCCTATCAATAGCTAAAGGGCAAAGGTCAAGAGGATGGGGCCAGACTCTTATCAGTGGTGCCCAGTGACAGGACAAGGGGCAACAGGCACAAACTGGAACCCAGGAGGTTCCACCTGAGCAGGAGGAGAAACTTCTTTGGGGTGAGGGTGCAGAGCCTGGAGCAGCTGCCCAGAGAGGCTGTGGAGTCTCCTGCTCTGGAGAGATCCCAAACCTGCCTGGCTGTGACCCTGGGCACGCTGCTGGAGCAGCGGGGGTGGACAAGATGATCCCCAGAGGTCCCTTCCAGTCCCTACCAGTCTGGGATTCTGTGCAAAATCCCCACACACATGCCAAGATGTAGGTGCTGTTTCCAGACTCCTCATCTCTCACTCAACCCCATCTCAGACATTCCACCTGCACACACAACCCGTGCTCGCCTGGGCACAGGGACCCCAATCCTGCTTTCCCAGGCTTTGCCCACGGATGTATGGAGGCAGGGGACGTGCTCCTGACCTGCAGCTTCCCACCCTGCCAGGGTGCCCCTCACCAACGCCAGGCTCTCAGCAGCCACCCGCAGAGCCAAGCCAATGCCCCGCGCCAATGGGATCAGATGGAGGTGCCACAGGCTGCCTGGGGCTTCCACTCTTCCTAAAAATCCCAGCTTGCAGGAAATAACCTTTCTTTGCTTTCTGGCCTCAGCAGGATGGGGTTTGGCACAGGCAACTAAGCCCAGCTCCAGAGCAAGAGGGCGAGGCAGGGAAGCAGCACCCGCATCGGAGGGCAGCCCCTCACCCTCAGCAAGAGCC
>NW_008598740.1:0-563 GCF_000691845.1 Merops nubicus
AGTGCTGGGGGCTGAAGGGCCCTGAGGATGCTCAGGGTGGGAGCTGCAGCTCAGCCCTCCAGAGGGAACCCTCCCGGGAAGTGGGGTGAGTTCAGAACCTCACAACCATTAAGGCTGGAAAAGAACTCTGAGATTGAGTCCAACCAACAACCCAACACCCCCATGATCACTAAACCATGGCCCCAAGTGCCAGGTCCACATGTGTTTTGCGCCCCTCCGGGGCTGGGGACTCCAGCACCTCCATGGGCAGCCTGGGCCAAGGCATCACCACTCTTCCAGGAATGAAATTCTGCCTCATATCCAATGGAAACCTCCCCTGGGGCAACTTCAGCCCATTGCCTCTCACCCTGTCACTGGTTCCTTGGGAGAAGAGACCAACCTCCACCTCACTCCAACCTCCTTGCAGAGAGATGTCCAGAGTCAGGTCGTCTCCCCTCAACCTCCTCTTCTCCAAGCTCAGCATAAGGTATTTCATAACACTCGAAATCGAGGTAGAAACACTGTTACAATGGGCAGCCCATTAAAGGAAAACAATGAAGTGGCAGTGTTTTTTTTTTTTCTTT
>NW_008598740.1:624-871 GCF_000691845.1 Merops nubicus
GTGTGACCCCTGACAGGACCTTGGTGACCCTCACCCCACTGGCCTCGGCCCATCAGGCAGGGTGAGCTGGCCTGAGTTCAACCCCCCCAGTGTCCCCTGTCCCAAGGGCTGGGCCGTTCCCAGCACAGGGGCTCTCAGCAGCACGGGGACGTGATCCTGGTGCCCGGGGGGGGCTCAGCTCCCTGGATCCCCTTCCCCCTGCAGGCAGCTCCAGGCTCTTCCCGCGCCGGCTCTCCCGTTGTTCCCG
>NW_008598740.1:1074-2853 GCF_000691845.1 Merops nubicus
CACGGCCTGAACCCCTCCCGTGGAGCTGGGGCGGGGGGAGGACGTCGGGACAGACCCTGAGCCTGAGGCTGAGGCAGCCCAGGAGGGAGGGGAGGGGGACAGGGCAGCACGGAGCCCAGAAATGCACTGCTGGCAACACAGAGAGCCGTGGAAAAGTCATAAAAATGGGGGTTCTGCTCCATAAACTTCATTTTCCTGGAAATAATGGGATGGAGAAAGTAAAACTCTCCGGTTCTTTTTCTGGGTCATTCAACACTTGGGTTTTTAGCAGCCCAGATTTTCAGCTTCTGCTAGAGCTTCATTCTTCTAGTCTGAAATGAAAACTGGGATTCAAACAGCTGAGACCAGGAGACAGAAGAACCACAAGATTTCTACGTGGCACCTGCCCACGGGATGGCTGCACCTCGAGATGAGGCCCCAGGGAGCAAATTAATGGAGACATCTGAGGGAACCTGAGCCCCCTCCTCTGTGTGTCAGCGCTTGTCAGTCCAGGACACAAAGGAGAATCCAGATTGAAAGATCATAGGATGGTTTGGGTTGGAAGAGACCTTGAAGCTCCTGGAGTCCAACCACCCCCAGCACGGCCAGGTCCCCTCAGCACCATGTCCCTCACCCCACATCTCCACGGCTTGGGAACCCCTCCAGGGGTGGGGACTCCACCACTGCCCTGGGCAGCCTGGCACACACCAACCCCCCCCTGGCTCCAGGCTCCTGTCAGGAGCTGTGCAGAGCCAGAAGGTCTCCCCTGAGCCTCCTTTGCTCCAGGCTCAGCACCCCCAGCTCCCTCAGCTGCTCCTCACCACACTTGGGCTCTAGACCCTTCCCCAGCAGCTCCGTTGCCCTTCTCTGCCCACGCTCCAGCCCTTCAGGGTCCTGCTGGGAGGGAGGGGCCCAAAACTGCCCCCAGGACTCAAGGTGGTCCTTGTGACACACGACTGTGCCTGCTCTGGGCTGTGACTTTCGGGTCCCTGTTGTTTCTGCAGCCTGAGGAGGCTCTTTTGGGCAGAGGGGGTGGGTGATGAGGCAGCAGCTCCACGCCAGCAGGGCAGTGATGGGAGATCCAGCCCCGGGCAGCGGCGGGGGATTGATCTCAGCGGGGTCCTGGCCAGGACCACCCACCCCTCGGCCCACCACGCTCCTCTGCCACGCTCACACCCCCTGGGGACACGCAGGAGGTTTCATCCCCGTCCAAGCAGGGACGTAGCAGTGTCAGGACCCAGGGCTCGTGCTGGCAGCTCGCTCTGGCAGGCTGCCCAGCTCTCCTTCCTCCGGGGCTGAGAACGCTCCCGGCCGAGGGGTGAGGGAGGACGGGCAGCGCCGGTGCCCCCGGCATGGCACGGGCTGGCAGGAGCTGCTGGCAGTGCTGGCACAGCGTGGGAGCTGCCCAATGTGTCCAGCAGAGGCCACGGGCTGAGGGGAGCTGGGGTGGGAACAAAGGGCTCCTGGGGGGGGTCTGTGCAGGGGCAGCTCGCCTCGTGGCCCACGCCCGCCCCGGGAGCTCCTTGGCAGCTCAAACCCCTGGTCCCCACCAGCAGGACTGGCCCCGGGGGTCAGGGACAGCTTCTGCATGGCTCCCACCAGTGGGTATTCCCAGCTCCAGCCCCTGCTCCTGGGCCACAGCACAGCCAGAGGATCGGGGGAAAGAGGAACCTGGGGTGACCCAGCAGCTCTGGCCACAGAGCCCCAGCTGCTGCCCCGTGGGGGACACCGAGAGCCTGAGTGGCACAGAACCCAGGCTGGGCTGGGGGGGAAGGACCTGAAATGTCCCCTCATCCAACC
>NW_008598740.1:3629-3867 GCF_000691845.1 Merops nubicus
GGGGTCCCAGCGACAGGACAAGGGGCAACGGGCACCAACTGGACAGGATGATCCCCAGAGGTCCCTTCCAGCCCCCCCATGCCAGGGTTCTGTGATTCTGTGTTTGCTGGGGACCCCAGGAACACCCTGTTCCCTCTCACAGGTGACAACATCATCTGTGGCAGCTATGACAGCAAGCTGGCCTGGTTCGACCTGGACCTGTCCACCAGACCCTACCAGCTGCTGCGGTGAGCCCGGG
>NW_008598741.1:0-211 GCF_000691845.1 Merops nubicus
CCGGGTGCCTCCTGACAGCCGCTTCCCGCAGGTGAGGAGCCGGTCGCTGAGCTGCAGCGAGCCCCAGCCGCCCACGCCGATGCTCAAGCCCCACCTGCTGGTCGCCTCGCCGCCCAGGGTGGCCATCGGCAGCAGGTGAGTGGCCTTGCCACCCCGAGGGGAGCAGAGCTGCAGCCTCCTGGCAAAGTGAGAGGCTGAGAGGCAGGGCGAA
>NW_008598741.1:463-3946 GCF_000691845.1 Merops nubicus
CAACCTCAACCTCCCCTGGGGCAACTTGAGGCCGTTTCCTCTTGTCTTGTTGCTTCTTCCTTGCGAGAGGGGCCCGACCCCCACCAAAAGCTGTTTCTCCTTTTCCCCTCTTGCAGGAAGGTCCGTGGTGAAGCCAAGAAGTGCCGCAAGGTGTACGGGATCGAGCACCGGGACCAGTGGTGCACGGCCTGCCGGTGGAAAAAGGCCTGCCAGAGGTTCCTGGACTGAGCCCCACGCCCTCCCCAGCCCGGGGAGCACCCAGTCCCTCACTGCTGCAACCAGGGACCTTGGAGGTACCTCCTGCGAGCCCAGAAGACACCTCCAGAGCTGCGTGTAAATTCCTCCTCCTGTATATTGTACATCCGCTGGGTTTAGCTCTTTTCTTAAAAAAAAACACAACCCAACTTTTTCCAACTTCTTTTTTTTTTTTTTTTTGTAAAACCTGAAGAATTTTCTCCCTTTGTACAGCAAAAGCAGAGGCTGGGAGGGAAGGAAGCTGCTTCCTCAGGGTTCAGAGGTGATCTGGGGACCAAAGAGCTGCCTCCATTTTCCCAGATCAGCCCTAAAAATCTCCAGAACCGTCACAGCGTGGCTGGGGCGAGGCGTCGAGGAGCTTCCCATGTCCTTTGAGCACCTAGAAAGTGCAAATCCCTCGTACCCTTTAAGGGAGGGGGTCGGTGATGATCATAGCTTTAAAAAAGAAAACCTTCTTGGCTTGCCTCAAGTGGGGCAGGGATGGTTCTGGGGGCAGGAGCTGCAGGTTCCTCTCCCATGGATGTCAGCTTGGCTTGTGTCATGTCACACCGGTAGCTCCAACCTGCACCTGCCTCCAGTCGGTTTTTGGAGGGGGAAAAAAACCCACCTAAGATGTTTTAATCAGGAAAACGTTGAAAATTTTTAAGGCACAACCTGTTCCTTCTCGTTTTAGGCTTTGTAAGTCCACGTAGCTCCCTGCAAAATCCACCTCGTGGCCCTCACTGTGTCTTTCAAAACTAGGCTGAGCGACTTCGTTGGCTTTAAGGAGTAATTCCACCAGTAAAGGCAACTGGGAGGACTGGGAAGGGCTTTCCCTTAGCATCACCATATGGCCCCAACTCAGCAAAACGCTTCAGTATTTGCTGTCCAAGCCCTGGAGCCTGGTGGGAGTCAGTTTTTTGACTTAAAATACACTTTTTTACTGCGTTTTTGATAATCACAGCCCGGAACCCACAGCGGTGGAGCTGAGAGAAGTCCCCACCCGGGGTGTTTGTAAGGACCCTGCTCTGAGACTCAGCTTTCCTAAGGAAAGGAAATGGAGTCTGATACCACCCTGGGGTCGTCAGGGTGTTTTTTGGGGACGTTTATAACTTTGTAGATATAAATCATGCCACAACCTGATTTGTTTTATATCAGTATCCAACCGGTGGGTGCTAATACCACCCTGGGGTCATCTGGGTGTTTTTTTGGGGACGTTTGTAACTTTGTAGATATAAATCATGCCACAACCTGATTTGTTTTATATCAGTATCCAACCGGTGGGTGCTAAATTTAGCTGCTGGGAAAGCAGGAGCCAAACCCTCCAGGGCTGGGTGCGACCCTGTGGAGTTACACCCCTGGGTAGTCTCCAATCCCAGACTGGAGATTTTTTTTGTTTTGGATTGGAGATTCATCTTTGGATTGGAGATTGGAGTCGATTGGCTCCTGGAGAGCCTCTCCCTCCAGCTCCATCCCTGGTGTTAGGAGCAAAATGGTGGGAAAAGCCTTTTCCTCCCCTGCCACCCTCAAAGAATCCCCACAGCTTCCCAGATTCCAACTTTCCAAAGCACGTGGCAGGTCCCACGGCCCCAGTGACCATTAATTGCCTGGGGGGGTTGTTGCACTACTCAAAAATAGCTCTTTTGGGGGGTTGTTACCCCTCCTGTGTCTCCGTTGGGGATGCTGGGGTTTGGGGAATGCTGGTGGTGCCGGGGGCTCTCTGGGAGCGAGCTGGTGCTTTAGGAAAAACCCTACAGAAAACAAAAATTGAGCTTTTTAACTGTTTTTTCTAAACACAGGGCTTGAAGCAGCACCCAGAAAGGAAAAAAAAAAAGAAAAAGGTGAATTTGTGTTTTCCTCAGACCTAGTGCCTTTGTCCCCAGGACTCAGAGGCAGAGCGGGATCTGCTCCAGGGCTGCCCGGACACAGCTCAGCTCCCACCACTCCCAGCTCCATCACTCAGGAAAAGTCAAACCAAGCCATCGGGGTGCAGCTCACCTCTGGGAGGGGGGTTCCTCCCACCCCCCCCAAAACCAGGCTGTCCCATCGGACACCCCTGGCCTCAGCAAGCAGGGTCCTCACTGGCAGAAAAACAGCGCAAAAATCACCCGCTTTTCTCTTAGAGATGCTTTTTTTTTACCAAAAATGTATAAAAAGGTGACTTTGGAACATCCTTCCCAAAAATTCCAGGGGATGCAGCCCCCCTGTGCTGCCTCCTCTTCCTCAGCACAGCACTTACAGCCCGGAGCTGGTGGGAATTCCCTCCCCTGGGAGCATTTTAGGGCAGCATTGGGTTATTTTCCAGGAGCTTTTGTGGTATGGAGTTAACTTCAATTTCTTCTCATGCTCATGGCTCTTTTCTGTTGGTTTTTTTTGTTTCCTTTTTAAAGGACAAACTGGCACAGGCTGCATTGTGGGTTTTGTTTTCTCCCCCCTTCTGGTTTGGGAGTAGTTTGGAATTTTTACACTTCAAAAGAAAAGAACCTTTTTGGGTGTTTGCAGATATGGCAGCAAACTTCCACCCTGTCCATCAGGTGGGTTGGCATTGGATAGATGATATAAATTTGGGGGTGTTTTCACTGTTATTTCCCTCTCCTATTTTTAACTCATTTCCAGCCACCTCCCAACCGTTGGGACTTCTCCTTCTGACACTTGGTCTCAAGAAAACTCCTTTTTGGCCCCAAATCCAGCTCTGAGAGTTTCCCCTCCTCCATCTGGCTGTCTCCCGGAGCATGTATATGTATGTATATAGGAAAATTAATTGGGCACTAATTAATTGGAGGCTGCTCCCCCCCTGCTGCTGTGTTTGGGGGGTAGTTGGACCCCCAAAACGAGCTGGTTTAGCACAGGATGACCCCTTTCCGTTGTCATCTGTGGGAGATTTTGGGGAAGGGGTTGGGGGACACGTGGGGCCACCAGCTGCAGGGACGATGCTGTATCGAGGGAATTATTTGGGATTTTTTGGTCTTGTTGGAGCTTTTCTCAGCTGTCTTCCAAGTATTATTTTTATTGTTTAAGAAAAAGAAAAAAAAGAAAAAAAAAAGTGGGGAAAAAAAAAGTTATAAAAAATGTGAAATGTTAATTTTTACAGCAGCAATATAAAATATATTTTATAAAGAAATAAAAAGAAAAGTTGCCCGGTAGCTCGCTGGCTCTGCCTTGTCCTTGTAGCCTGGGTCGTGGGGGGGTCCCTCCCTGTCCCCCAGTTTGGATGGGGGGGACTCTCAGCCTCCCCCCGGAGGCGGTTTT
>NW_008598741.1:3961-4647 GCF_000691845.1 Merops nubicus
CTCTCCTTGGCACAACCGTTTCTGGCACCACTAGGTAGCAGTGTCTGCCCGGCGCTGGGAGCAGCGCCGCTCCCTCCCCTGCCTGCACACCCTCCTTCTGTTGCTCTTTCTCCTCAAATTCATCAAATTTTTCACCTGGAAGCTGCAGGGAGGGGTTAATAGGTGCTAAACCCGGCGTGTTTTTAATTGGTATTGTGCCATGAGGGACTCTGCAGAGGCTGGATGTGATATGAACGTTGAGCTGAGAAATTTCCTTTTGAGGCAAAAACCTGCAGTAATTTGATGGTATTTTTTAATGTGTGTTGAGGTGAAAGAGAAACAGGGAAAGGAGGGAGAAGAAAACAATAAGAGGAGGGAAGGGGCCAAGGGATGAAGGAGGAGAGGAAAAAATAAAATGGTTAAAATTACGTCCTGGGAACATCAAATTGATGCAATTCCTACAGTTTCTGCAGGGTTATGGCTGCTCCTGAACCTGAGCTCTGAGGTTCTGGGTGTGATGGAGACCAATGGAAATTCCCCTTCTCTCCCTTAAACCTTAAACCACCCTTTTTGTTCCCCTCAATGCCAAAATCCATCCCATTTTTGGCTGAGGGGGACACGTGGGATCAAAGGCACCCTCATCCAGTGTGCAGATGACACCGAGCTTGATGTGGGTGATGCCTGAGGAACAGGATCCATCCAGAGGG
>NW_008598742.1:0-272 GCF_000691845.1 Merops nubicus
CCGCCGGGCTGGAGCCTGGGACGCCCGTGGGCCTGGGCCTGGGTTCCTGGGAGCTGTTTGGGTAGCCCAGTGGGAGCCTGAGCCAGCCTCTCCCCCTCCTGCCCGGTCTTGGGAGCACGTGGGTAGCTTTGTGGCATCGTCCTTTGAATCGAGCAGTTAATTAGCCCTGTTAATTAGCCCTTCTTCTCCTCTGCTTTGCCCCAAGCATTCCACCTATGGTCCCAGGCCCACACCCCAGCAGCAGGGATTCCACATACAAGGCCACCACCACG
>NW_008598742.1:393-615 GCF_000691845.1 Merops nubicus
CTCCCCCCGTCCCAAGTGCTTCGCAAACCCCAATGGGATGCAGCCACCTTCTTCCACCCAGAAAAAAATCCCCCATCTTCCCACCCCTCCTCTTCCAATTCCTGCTCCCTGGGGTCCGGGGCCAGCGGGTGTCGGGGACATTGGGGCACAGGGACGTCGAGGACATCGGCACACGGGGACATCAGCACCCAGGATACGGGGACGCAGGATCCCGAGCAGAGG
>NW_008598743.1:0-1157 GCF_000691845.1 Merops nubicus
CTTGTCCTGGAGGAGGTTTCTTCTGAAACTTCAGGTTGTTCTGACAGCACACTTGTATCCTGGTTCAGCTAGGATAGTGTTGGTTTTTCACCTACAGTCGAGTGGGATCTCTAGGCAGGCAGACAGCCAGACCAGACAGGGGGTTATTCACTGACATGCTGACATCATGCCTGTAGCAGCAGGGCTGGGCTAGGCATGGGGCTGGACGGTCTGGGGGCAGGGGCGGTTTCTGGGTCCAAGGTCCTGGGACTGTGCAAGCCATGGTTGCCATCCGGAGCTCATGTGGCGATCTGTTTCCTTTATACAATTTGTTATATGTTGTTATACCTATTGTTATTGTTGTTGATTTCTGTTCCTTCTGCATTCTAGTAGTAAATTCTCCTTATCTCAACCCACGGGGGTTTATATTTTTCTCCCTTTTCTCCCTCCCATGCCAGGAGTTGGAGGGTGAGCGAGCGGCCGCGTGGTGCCCGGGTCCTGCCTGGGGCTAAACCACCACAACTTGACATTGTTTTACTATGATTTCTGCTAATCGTTGCATCCCAGGACCAACTGCATACTGCTTAATACTTGCCAGTACAGCATCAGCTCCCATGCGTGTTTTCTGTATAAGCAGTCTTATCAATAGAGCAGTGACTAATATCTGTCCGGTGTTAATTACCCACCATCCATCCTGGGATTTGGTTCATTTCAAGGTTTTGACCAATAGATTGTCCTTTTCTGAATACACTGGAGCCTGATCCATTACAACTCTTTTTGCAGGGATCAATGCCCCTATCATGGAAGCAAGTTTCTTTGCTGCTTTGTCTGCCTTCCAGTTTCCGGCGATGATATCTGTCTTTCCTTTCTGATGAGCCTTGCAATGCACCATGGCTACTTCCTCTGGTTTCAGAGCCGCCTGCAGCAGATTCAGGATTTCCCTCCTATGTTTGATAGGATTTCCCTGAGAAGAGCCCTCTTTCCTTCAGGAAGTTTCAGAGCACGTGTCAGGGCTATAAGTTCTGCTTTCTGAGCTGAGCTTTTGGTGGGCAATGATTTAGCCTCTGTTTATTTCTTTAAGATCACAACCACATACCCTGCCTTCTGCTGTCCATTACTAAGGAAACTGTTTCCATCTGTAAACAGCTCCAAATCAGGATTCTCCAGGGGCATGTCCT
>NW_008598744.1:0-2580 GCF_000691845.1 Merops nubicus
AAGCAACCAGGGACGTGAGGTCACAGTCCACGCTCGGTGACATCAGCTTCTGCCACCCGGTGACTGCACAGTGGGACTTCTGCCCCTGCAGCGCTCGGCATCAGGAAAAAAAAGAAAATACTGTTTCTTATAAAGAATTGTAACTTGAACCCATTCCGCTCTTAAAATAAGTTAGTTCGTTTTACTGTCACTCCTCAGACAAGGTGTTCAGGTTTTTGCTTTCAGGAGCTACTGGAGACACCAGCATGGAAATGTGGAAGTTAACAAGTGGCAAAGATTTAGCTGCCCGATTACTATCTTGGCTCTGAAAGGCAGATCTCTTGGATGGGTTTCATCAGCTCAGCTGAGCCGGTTCCAGTGGGGTCACCACACAAAGGTTGACAGCAAACCTGCATCAGCCTCATTCTGCACTTTCCCCGAGCTGCTGGCCGGTGCCTGGCCTTGCCTGTCCCTCCCCTTGTGAGAGGGGAGGCTTTTGTTGTCATGCTGCTTGTGAGACCCACATCCCTCTGTGATTTCTGCTCCCACCGCTGGTGCTGGTGACACCTCTGCTGATGCACTGACAAACCCAGACACATCCTCCTCAAAGAGCTCCTCATGGTGCTCAGTGAGGAACTCCAGCAGCTGTGTCTCCTGCACACAGCAAAGCAGCTGCTGGCTGAAAACAGATCAAAGAGCCTTTCCCAATCCTGATCCTCACTTCTGCACAGAAAGCTGCAGCTGTGGGGCTGCTCTTCCGGACAGCTCCCTCACGAGCATTTTCTGAAGAGAGCAGGCAGCCAGGTACCTTTGAAGAGCAAAGCTCAGGTGGGCCCCAAAGGCTGTAGCTGGCTGGTAAACGTAAGGTACTTTCCACGTCACCTGCCACAGCATGTCCAGGGGGAGGGAGTGTGTGCTCCTGGGGTAGGCTCAGAAAGTTTGGCTCCACGCAGACAGCCAGGTTGCCAACAATCATTGTTCTGGTCAATTCTGATGATGTTTTGGAGCAGGGCGAGCGAGTGCTTGAGCAACAGAAGGCTGGCCTTGGGCAAGCTGAGTCTCTTCTTGGAAGAAGGGCAACTCTTCTTGCTGAGTTTCTTCTTGGAGCAACCTCCAGTGACTGTAGGAAGTGCTCCAAGGAGAGAAATTCTATCCTGTGTCCCTTCCTTCCAAAACCCCACCCCACGGCAGCAAGGTGCGGCTGGCAGAGAACACAGCTTTTTCCAGGAGGGTGTTGCTTTGCAGGCAAGTTCCAGCCACTGCCAGTCCCTGCAGAGCAGGCAGGCTGCTCACCATACTCATTCTTCCAGTCCCCCCCGCCCCACCCCCCCCCGCCTGCCAGTCTTCTGCAGGTTGCTCAGCCACTCCTCACAGAGCTCTACCTTGAGGAGCTTGGAGACGACCTCACGGAAGAAGCCCTGCAATGCAAAGGGCTCCAAGTGAAGCTTTGACCACACCTGCTGGGAGCACAGGCAGCATCCCCAGCACTCTGGCTCATGGGCAGGTGGAGTCCAGGCACGAGCCAGACTGGCTCAGAAGGATGACACCTCCTGCCTGTCTGCCTTTCCCAGTGCATTGCCAGGATTTGTAGGGAGGTCTTGGGTGGTCAGTGGATGGGCTCTGGGTGCGAGTCTCCTACCCTGCTTGGTTGTGCTGCCACCAGCAGGGGGGAGCTCAAAGGACATGGGGACAGAGCTTGTGAAGAGTGAGGTGGGAAGATTGGCCCTGAAGGAGAAGGGGATCGGGATGTACTTCTTCCCCTGGAGAAGGATCAGTGTGCAGCTGGTCGGCAAAGGGGGCTGCAGAAGAGGGAATGCCCCAAGAACAGAGCCCAGAGGCAAATTCCCAGGAAGCAGGAGAATCCTAGAGTGCCGGAACTGCTCCCTTTGGGTAAAGATCCGGATCAACAGGGACCAGGGGTACACTTGGAAGTATCCCCAGTGGGGCCCCTGTCACTTTGAAGCTAGGGAATGGAAAAAAAAAACCAAAATATTTTTTTCATAGATACAGGGGCAGTATCCTCTGTTTTGAATAGTGGTAAGGGCAGGTTAAGTGATCAAATCTAGTCAGTTGTTGGTGCCGGAGGGAGTAGGAAGACTAGGCCTTTTCTTTTGTCCAATAAAAGGTGGATTTAGCTGATGAATCTCCACGGATAAATTTCTTTGTGTGCCAGATTGCCCTATGTCTTCCTAAGGAAGACACTTGCCAAGTAAACTGGATGTACAAATGACTTTTGAAGATGGGCATATTAATGTACAAATCCTAAACAAGAAGTGCCGGAAGTGCAAGCTTTTCCTTTAAGACCAGGGAGAGAAGAAGATGTTTCTGAAATTCTGGAAGGAGTCCTGGGCACAGTGAACCCCTTGGCATAGGCTTCTGGGCTGCTGAGATGGCCAAAAGTGACAGAACCAGTAAAAACTGAACTGAAACCTGCAGCTCAACCAGTAAGACAAAAACAATATTTACCTAATTCTAAACAGGAGCTGAGCGCTTTCCTAGGAATGGCTGGATGGTGTATAAGTAATTTTTGAAGTATTGCTCAAACCTCTATAAGAAGCTATAAAAGGATCAACTGGTTTGTTCATAGGATTCCTTTCCTGT
>NW_008598745.1:0-5661 GCF_000691845.1 Merops nubicus
CTTTGGTACCCACTGAAGGGGTTTTTTTTGTGGGCAAAGTAACGTAACGGGTAGTTCTATTGCGTGGAGGTGCCTCTGATGCCCAAGACTTGCAGTGAATGACCTTGTGGTGAATACATGGCTTGTACACTTCCTCCAGGTCAACTTCTTGGGTGGAGGATTATGCTTTGTCTATGTATATACTTGAGCATGGAACATCTGTCCTGAAAGGAAAAGAAATATTTAGAATGTAGGTATACGTTCCTGGAGAAGGCTTATTTGATAAAGGATATTCCATGCCTATCTGGTTTCAGTTATCCATGACAAGACTTTTGGAGATATTTCATTATCTTCATCCATTTTTTTCACTCTCAGCCTTGTTTGATTAGAATTCTTCCATCTTAAGGAGAGCTTTAGGAGTGAGTTGTGTGAGGAATATAGGAGAAAATGACCATGATAGTTGATGAAGGAGCATTTTTGTGAAATATGGACCAGGCATATTAATGACTACTTCTGCAGAGCACAGAGAATGTTTGTTGGCTTGGGTAGCAGGACTTCATGTGTGTGTTGAGAAACTCAGTGAGAGTACTGTCAGTACCAGGAGAATATTGATTCATGCAATTCCAGCCTGTGCAATGGATTTACCTTTAAAATGATCTTGAAAAAAGCTGGATGAACACTTTGCTATTAGAATTGTCTTGCCATTTCTTTTTCCCATGCTTCTGTTGTCCTCTAGAAACCTGGACAGAATAATTCCCAAGACTGTCCATGAGAGTAGGTCGCTTCTGGAGTTGAAAGGGCCAAGGTGAGAGCTAGTTCCTAGTGTGAGACAGATGCTGTGCTGTACAACAGCTGCAGAAATTCTCAGCTGCTTAGGGCTTTAATTTACTTTCACAATTTTAAGGGTGCTTTGGTGCATTAAAGATCAGGTTGTTCTTTTGCTTCACTGCTTCTTTCTTATTCTTGATCTCCTGTAGAGGTTTAATTAATATCTTCCTTTAGGTTGCTCTTAGCTCAGCTTGATTCCTTGCCAATCACTGCATTTCAGGGTTGGTTGAGGAAACATAGCAGAGTGGAACAAGCTTAACTATTTCTGAGTTTTGCCTGCTGTCCTGTGTGCTGAGTTTTGACTGACAGCCTCATGGCTGAGTGGGCTGGAGTGGTCTATGATCATGCTGGTGGCCTTCGATCCGTTCAGCTGCTGACAGCTGACATCTGTGCTGGAGAGAGGTGTGTGCAGAAGGAAGAGCTAGAAAGAACTCTGTCTTGTTGAGTCAAATTAATCTGCAGCTGAAATCTGGCTGGAATGACACTGCTGGGGGCTTTGTTTTTGTTTCATACTTGGATGAAAATGGAAGCATTACTTTTGCATGAGGTGGGAGTAGTGCCTGTGATAACAGTTTTCTTCAGCCATAATTTTTATACCTTCTCAGGAGTGGCATAGCCCATATCCACTCTTACAGACTGTGTGCTCAGTAGCTACAACTTGAAGTACACCTCTGACCCCATTTTGAAGTTTCAATGGAGCTGCAGGGGAGTGAATGGTACCACTTACAAGCTCTTTGTTTCTGTTATATATTATGTCATTTCCACCTCTTTTTAAATTTCTGTGTTGTCATTTTTGCTCTGCTGTCTTTGCTAACTGCTAGAAGAAGGATCTGCACATTGTCCAGGCTGATGTATTACAAAGAAAGAATGTGAAATTACCTGTGCTCAGGCTTTCCACTATAGTACATGAGAGGAATGAGCAGAAAGTGTTCCTCTCCTTCCCTTCTCTCCCAGCTCTTTGCAAAGCACTTTAAATGAGGGTGAATAACTCCTTAGGAATCAGTGTCCAGCCCTGAGGTATGTGTGGAGAAATTTGGTAGCAGAGTGTGAGATGTGCTTGGAATAAGATAGGTGGAACAATCATTTCTGTCAGAATGGGCAGAGAAATCATGTCTTAAGTGCTTTGGTGACCTCTTACTATTATAACCTGTTGAAATCTTCCCAAGTTTTGCAAAATGACATGATGCATATGTGGTGGTTTTAGTTCTGTTACATCTGGAGGAGAATTAGGTGTGCAGGCAGTATATTATTTCTGTCAGTGTTGTCCCTCTTGCCTCTGAGCTTTTGCAGGACTTAATCTGCTTTCCAAATGGTGCTGATAGTATTTATGTTCCTGCAGTTGCCTGGGAGCCCTAATCACAGAGGGGGTGTTGACAGAGGAGGAAATCAGTGTTGTAATAAGCTTTGAATCTGAAATGGGAAACCTGAATCTGGAAAGTGAATAGGGTTAGATAGATAGGGGAAATAATGCTAACATAGAAAGGACTCCACATACTAGTAGCTTAACCATTGCCAATTTGCTGAAAATACCAAGGTGGGGGGAGAAGAGTCTGTGGTTTTGGGGGTTTTGTAGGTTTAAAGGAGGATTGTATGCTACCAAACCAAGGTGATACTGCCTTGGCAGAATACTTTCTGTGTTTCTGGGCACCAAGGAGAATGTGAACAAGTGCTTGTTTGGAGAGCTGAGGAAGTGGATGTTGGCAGCTGGTGTTAGAGCTAGGCATCAGGGATGCCAGTGGATGAGAGGGAAAAGGCTGCAGAAGCCTTGGAAGAAGAGACAGGGGAATTGGGTGTGTTAAAGGAGGAGAGTTCACTGCTGGGGTGATACAGTCAGTCAGTGACTGGGAAGGGGATCCAGTCAGCAGCTTTCAAAATAGACATTGAGTTAAAAAAGTGATGCCAGAGAAGAGCATGCAGTAGTACTGTTTCATTCAGTAGGAGCCTTTTTTATTTTATTTTTAAAGCAAATATTAATTTTTAAATTGAGTGATGAAAAATATAGGTCTTCCTATCCATTACAAATTTAGAAATTTTATAACTATATGGGTTTTTTTTTGAGGGAGAAGGAAAAGAGGAAAAATAATGAAACAAAATATAAACTTTATTTATTAAACAGAATAAACTTTAAACTTTATTAAACAGAAAATGTTTACACAGAACTTTTAAGGTATCTGCTTCTTGAATTAGAGATAAAATAATATGTAGATATAATAGGTAACAAAATTTGATCTCCTGATTCAGAATGATACTGTTGGTTTTAAAACACTTTAAAGTTCATTTGGTAGCTCAGCACTTTTGTTTTTAGCAGTTGTTCAGCTAGTCCAGCTAAAAACCAAAACCCTTGGGTTTTACCTTCTGATTAAATAAGTTATTTCTCTAGTTGGACAACAAAACCCTGACATGTAACTCTTGTTAAATCTGAATTTCTTCTTCCTCTTAATTAGTATCCTACCCTTTATGTTCTAGTAACTTTCCAAACGCTTCTAAAGTGAAAACAAAACTAGTCATTTATTTTCACATTATAGCTAGTCCTTCACAATTTTAGCAGCTTTATCATTAAGATTATACTATTTTTTCATCTAACTGTAAGTTACAACGTTTGTTCTTTTTATTCTGAAGGGGGGTTTGGTTCCCTTAGCTAGCACTGGAGCTGAGAGCCTGCTGCATTCCCAAGATTCAACCCTTCCTGTTTTTCCCTTCACATTCAAAACCAAAGGGAATCTGGCCTTTTCCTGACCTCCTAAGAGGTCACTGGAAGGACTAGATGAATGTTGCTAGTTAGGAAAGCAGATTAAACTGAGCCTTTTCTTAGTGTAACACTGTTTGATTGAAGTCTAATGTCCACATAAACACTTAACCAACACTTTGTTGTTTGTCAGATCCCTTATTCATGGGATAAATTTGAGGTAGCAGGCTTTTCATTGAACCTACCTCAGCTTGACTTGGTAAAAGGCTGCAGGTTTCCACAGCCAAGAGACAGCTGCTGGAGGTGCCAGAAGCTCCAGAGAAGGCAGTGATTAGCAGACTCCTTTGTTACCAGGGAGTGGGGTGCAGGGGGTACAAGTGGTGTCATGACGGCTTCAGGAACCAGGATGATGTTCCTGGTTAGAGAAGCTGATGGGTGTGGGGTGGCCATCAGAAACACTCCCACTGCTCTAAGTGTGGCTCTGCAATCAGTCATGGAGTGGCCTCTCTCCTGAAGAGGAGAAGTTCATGCCAGGGCCTGAGCTTTGCTGAAGAGCAGTCTAGCTGTAAACCTCTGTTTCCACGGTGAGGCTGAAAGACGCCTGCAATTCATTGGCTTTTTTTCTGATTAGGTTTGTTTTTGTCTTTATTAATAGACTTGGATCTTCTGTCTAATAAACAAACATGAGTCATCTGAAGCTGTTTGCAGCTACACTGAGGAGGCATGGCGTTAAATTTCTGGAAAAGCAGGATATCCCCAGAAGGGGGTTTTTACATGGCCAGAGGTATGTTTCATCAGGAACCTCAGAACCATTCCTGAGTGGGAGCAATTCCAATTACGTGGAGGAAATGTATTATGCATGGCTTGAAAACCCCAAAAGTGTACACAAGGTAAGTCTAAAACTTGACTGTAAACAGTAATATTGGACTGAGTGGAATTGATTTTTTTTTTTTCTTTTTTTAACTTGTTTCATAAAAAGTCCAGAATAAGAAAAGGTCTTGTCTGAAATGAAAAATGTGGAACTAATTTCCCACATATTGATTGTTATAAGATGTGATACTGCAGCTGAAGAAGTTCAGAGGAGCCACAGGCATGGTGAGCTGAGCAGGAAGAAGGACAAGTCCAGACCAGAAACAGTAGGCTGCTCAGAAACTGTCAGCATTCCTCCATGGAAATGCTGTTCAAGCAGTCTGTTAAGTAGTTAGCTACATCTGGGAAGAAGACCCAAGAAATAAAATACTTTTAGCTTTTTGGTTTATTGTAATAAGATTGTATCAGAGCATCTGTTATATTTAAGTAGTGTGTGCTGACGTTGGTACCTCTAAACTGTCTGGAGATGGTAGCTGTGGAAGTTGTAACCTCAAAACTGAGTCTGAAATTGTCAGAACAGCCCTCTTAAGTGTCTTGAGAAGTATTTTGTTCTGTCTCTCTCCCTCTCCAGGTGACAGATTTGTTTGCCTTTGTTTCTTGCTTTACATCTCTTGCCCAAATCCTTTCCTGTGCGCAAAATACATAGGCATTTTTTAACAGGTTTTTTGCTGACAAGGAGAGCTCTCTTATGGTGATACATGTTATGGTAACTTAAGAAGCTGATGAGAAGTCTGATAAATTCTAAGACAGATGAGTCATTTTCTTGAGATGTAACGTGATTTGTGCCCAAAACATTTACCAAATGTTCCCTGTGTTCCCTTGTTTGTGAGGCACATGTATCAAAGTGTCACTTAGAAGTTGTTGCTCTAAGTCTGATCTTCTATCTACAGTGTGAGGAAGTGATGCATGTTAGAGGGGGTGGGGGAAATAGACCAAAAAGAGTGGGTTTGCAGCTGGTTTTTTTTGGATGTTGTGTATGACTGTAATGTTGCTGGAAGGTGACATGCAATGACAGTTCTGAAGACTGAATGTTATTCACATAGCAGATAGATCCTGGGTCTTGTGCATTACAGACTGGAGAGACTTCCCCCAAGGGTGGCTCCTTCTCTCATCCCACCTGCCTTTGATTCCTTGTCACATACCTGCCACTTGAAGTTCCAACTTCAAGCATGGTGGCACGTTGTGTGGGTGCATTGTATAAATTTTGGAGAAGCCCTCATGGTGTGTCAGTGCAATAGTTCAATATTAACCCTTTATTTTGAGGACACTAAAGCAGCTCAACATGAGCCAGCAGTGTG
>NW_008598746.1:0-251 GCF_000691845.1 Merops nubicus
CAGTGTCCCCAGTGTCACCCCTGGTGACCCCAAAAATGTCACCCCCTGGTGGCACCCTTGGCGTTTTTTGCCCCCCCTCCCCGAGTTTTTTGCCCCCCGGGGGTGCTGACCGGGGGTGCGGCTGCCCGGGACCTTCATGTAGATGCCCCAACCCCTGGAATTATCACCCCCCTACCGCACTTATTGCCCCGCTACCACAATTATTGCCCCTCCCTCGCACTTTTTGCCCCTCTCCCGCGGTTTTTTGCCCC
>NW_008598747.1:0-10989 GCF_000691845.1 Merops nubicus
CGCGTCCCGCGCTGCTGCGGGGCTCTGCCCAGGGGCGCGGGGCGCCGGGGCCCCCCTGAAGCTGCCGAGGGCTTCTTTGAGCAGCGGCGTGGACAAGTGAGGAGGCCTTGGCCCGGCCCTGGAGAACGGCCCCGGTGTTGGGGCCTCAGTACTGCGGAGGGTCCCGGGAGCCCGGCCTGGCAGTGGTGTGACGAGGAATGTCTGCAGCCTGGCTCTGAGCTCGGGCTTCTGTGCTTGCGGTGTGAACGGGCCCGAGAGAGACGTGCGGAAAAGCTCCTCTTAAAGCCTCTGTGTGCTTATCTACCCTCGAGCTACCTAAGGAGCAGCATGTGAGAATCCCAAATCAAGATGTCTCATACCTTTTTTCCCTTCAGTCCCCCCCAGGTAAGGTGGAGACAGCAGTGATGGCAGCCATCGATGCTGGGTACCGACACCTTGACTGTGCCCACGTGTACCAGAATGAGAAGGAAGTTGGGGAGGGGATCCAGCAGAAAATCAAGGAAGGTGTTGTGGAACGAGAAGACCTCTTCATTGTCAGTAAGGTAACGATCTGATCATCTTTCACCCTGGAGCAGGGGTGGGGGAATCCTTCCTCTATAGTATTTTCACAGTAGGAAGCTTAACTACTGGAGATGAACTTCATGCTGGAAGCTGAATCACTCCACAACATCATTCAAGTCACTCTTTTTGCTCTGTGGAGGAAAGAGAGGAATGGAGGAAGGGTGCTAGAGTGGCTAAGCATCACTTGCTTAGCCAGGGTTAAGCCGCCATACTCCTGATAGAAGCTTACTGCTTCACCCACTTTTGTATGGAGAGTTGGGAAGGATATGTGGTGTCAGCACCCTGTTGTGATCTGCCACTCTGCTGAGAAGACCCAGAAGTGCTTGGGGGTGGATTAGGAGGAACCTGGCCCTACATCTCATATCTGCAGAATGACTGATGCCAAACAAGGGAAGCAGGAGAAGGTGCAGTGGGCCAGGTAGCACCAAGCAAGGTAGAAACCCTTGGTGCAGGGGTCTGAGATCACTGTCACGGACTGATACAGAGACAGAACCAGTTTGGTAATGGCACCTTGCTGACTGCTAAAGCACAGCAGGGGAAACAAGTCTGGTGGTGGCTGGTGCTTGTTCCCACAGCCAGCCTCACAGTCCTGCCAGAGGGGTGTGTGTCTCTGCTATGTGAGGAAGATGAGCTTCTGGGCACCTTGGGACAGTGTAATCTGCTCAGCACATGTCCCAAGAGAAGTGTGGTTGGTAGGTTCTCTTCCTCATGCTTGTTAAGAAAAACAGGCCATTTAGCAGGATTAAGAGGTTTCTTCTTACCTTGGTAAAGGCTGGTGCCAACCACTTCTTTGTGGCCTTTTTGTGTTTTCTTGGCTTTGCGTACTATATTCAATGCAGGAATTTTATGGTCAGGAATGACAGGTATGTCTTCATTTTAAGGCCACCTGCCAAGGCAAACCATGTAAAAGGGTGTAGCACAAATTATTTTTTAACTAATGGAACCAGTGGACTGTGTTTTTATCCTGCTTAAATAGCTGTGCTGCTGCCACTGCTCGTTCTGCTGCTGTTGTCCCCAGCCAGGTCCAGTATCTGCTGAGCACCGAGCCGATCTCACACACAGAGAGGAGAGAACTAAGTTGCCCAGGTTTGAGTGCTGGGGGGTTTCCCCACAAAGCCAGAACAAGGGGGCACTTGTCAGAGCTTGTTTTATAAACAAAATTACCAGTTAGTAAATTTTCATTAACTTCCCTCTGACAGTGATTGGTTAGTTATTTACATATGACTACACAACACTTACTCCTACTAGGAATGCTCTGGGAGTCAGGGGTTTCACCTGGGCAGGGGTCTCTTGCCCTGTGGGTGTGGTTTTTAGTATTATAATGAAGCTGCTTCACTCCGAGGTAACATTTTCACCATTTAGCTGACCACTCAAAATTACTGAGAACTAACCAATCTCTTAAGTACCTATATTTTATATATCTTCCATGATGCTTCTCCTTCAAGGACGACTAACTCTTGATATCAAGACCTTTAACTAATCATTACCTCAGTGATGGTCATCTGGATTTAGATGCAGAATATATGTCTATCTCCTCCTTCAAGGGTGCCAATAGATATCAAATGGCTCAGTCAACTTGGGCAATATTTCACAGATCCTTAACTCCTCTTTTTTCTTCTTGTTTGCCTAGTACCTTTTCCTCTTGTTTGCTGGTGACAGGTAACACCTTTAGTGTCACTGGCCAGTCCCACCACAGAGCTAGCAGCATCTGAAGAGCATTAGGATGGCCTAATTCTACATCACCTTCCAAAGAAGATGGAGCAGTTCTGTCATGTGCAGGAGAGCACCTGAGAGCTTTAACCCAGGAGGTTACAGTCTGCCTTGATGTTTTTTCTGTAGCTGTGGTGTACGTTTCATGAGAAGCCTCTGGTGAAGGGAGCCTGCCAGAAGACTCTTGCTGACCTGAAACTGGATTACTTGGATCTCTACCTCATCCACTGGCCTTTTGGTTTGAAGGTACAGTAGGGACAATACCCTTGGCTTTGTTTCTCCTGACTGTGGCTTTTGGGGAGCTATATGGCTTTACAGCCCAAGAGTTACTCTGGCTGAGAAAGAACTCTTGTCTGCTCTCATGCCTGGCTTTACTCTGGCCACGTGACCCAGGCTTTTGATTTCTTCCCCTGAGACTGCGGCGTGCATGCCCCTTTGATCCTGGGAATGATGGTCTGAAAACTAGGGGCTGGTGTATAAGATACAGGCTGCTCCCCTTTCTCCTATGAGTTGGTTTATGCTCATCTCAAAATTATCTCTTATGGGAAGGGAGGGTTCCACTTTGCTGCCTGCTGGAAATTCTCATCTGTGTCACAGCATCACAGAGCAAAAGGAAGTCATGCTGTTTTCTGTTTTTTCTCATTAATCATGACCTTAATACAGCCCAGATTCAGCTGACCTTGCCTGTAGGAGCTTTAGTTTTGTCCCACTGTGACAAGAATTCAAAAGGTGAAACTTGTTGGGGACCTAAACTCTTTCACAGATTAGTTAAAGAACTGATGGTTTAGTTTGACTATTTCTACTCTTAGCCTTCCTGGCCTGCTACAGTCTGATCAGTCTTCATCCTACCTGTGGCTTTTGAGATGTTGATCTTTATTTCATAATCTATTTTAGCTTTATGTTAACAAAGCCATGAAAATGAAATGGTCTCATGGTGACAGCAGCAAACAGCTGTTAAACACAGTTCAGTCTTGGGGGCTTTTCATAACTTGTACAAAAGGCTTTTCTAATTTTCCCAGAATTAGTAGCTTTACGCTGAGCTCTGTCATGGAAGAAGTCTCACTGCACATAACACCTCTTTTCAGCAGATTTGGTTTTGCATAGACCAAAGCTGCCTGTTCCCAGTATGTAACCAGCTCCCCTGATGCCCTTGTGAAAAACAAGCAAAGCAGTTCTTCCTAAGTGGGCAGGGAAGAACAGTACATGAAGTGAACTAATCATAGAATGGCTTAGGTTGGAGCCATATGTGAGACTTGAGGTTGTAGTTGTGAGTCATTTGTTTGCCCCTGGGTGTCTGGGCAAGTCACTGCTTTGAGGGGTCCAGTTGCCATTGGCAAAAATGCCTTAAATTCCTCCTGCTCCTCAGGAAGAAAAGACTGAAAGTAGATAAGAATTGGTGTTCTTGTCTGCAATAAAATTTTAATTTATCATGGTTGTGAGCTTTTGTGGTGTTAAGCAAACTTCTCAACAGATTTTCAGGTATTTTTCTTGTCACTGACAGGCAGGGGAGGAGCTGTTCCCCACAGATGACAAAGGCATGTCTATACCCAGCAACACTGATATCCTACAGACATGGGAGGTAAGCTCAGCCACACTGGAACAGGCATGTCCTCTGTTCTCAGCAGTCACAGAATGGCTCATGCACGTGTGCAGAAAGAACTCAAAGTATGTGGTAGCTTTTAGAAATGTGAATGGTTAATCAAGCTATTATTTTATTCACTGTGGATTAGCATCTCAAGGCACTGAGCTGCACAGTCGCTTCCAGTGGAGCTGCAGACCAGATTGAGCTTAGAAAAAGATATTTACTTGACAAGAGCTACATGATTTTTCTTCACTACAGTTCTCACACGGTACTTCAGCTGCTCAGATTTTGCAGAAATACACACCTAGGTTGTAGTCCTGCCATCCTGCCAGGGCATAGCCCTCCAGTGCTGTGACAACAGTAGAGTGAGTTGTCTTTTTCAGTGAGTGTAACTTGGTAATTTCAGTCTCAACAATGATTATGGGCTTCTGTGTGATAGAAGACATGACATAGATACTACCAGTACCCACTTTTCCCCATGAGAATCAAAAACCTGGCAAGTCCAAACAGTTATTTTGTGTTCCCCTTGGAGAGAAACAAGGAGAAATTCAGGATGAATGTGTTCAGGTCATACCTTGCACACTAGATGCTGACTTGGCTCCACTTTGTTAGGCCATGGAAGAGCTGGTGGACTGTGGCCTGGTAAAAGCCATTGGTATCTCCAACTTCAACCGTGAGCAGATTAAAAGAATCTTGAACAAGCCAGGACTGAAGTACAAGCCTGCAAATAACCAGGTAAGCTGTAAAGTGACTGCAGGTGAATAGTTTTCAGGGATTATAAAGATCTGATTACAGTTGAATGAGGAGAGGGAAGAAGGGAGAACAAAGTAGACACAACCTGTACCCTAAAGCCTGCTCTGTGAATATTTCTCAGTACAAAAAGGACCACAATATTTCCTTTTCATCTCACATTGCTGAACCATGTCTTAAAAATTCTAGGATATTTTGGTATGAAGAATTCTCTTTAGAGTGATTAAGAATCCAGACACAAGCTGTCTTTCTGACTGTAATCACTGACATCCATAAAGCCTCCCAGAAAGAAAATCCAAAGGCACATAAAGACACATAAAAGTTGGTGCCCTACAGAATTATGTTTTTGTGTTGTCACACAGCCCACGTGCAGGTAGGAAAAAGGCTGCCTGTAATTAGGCAATTAAGATTCAGGGAAAAAAAATCTCTGGAGCACAGGAATACTACAGTAATTCTACAATGGTCAGTCTCTGCTCCTCTGTTGGCAGATTGAGTGTCATCCATACCTTTCCCAGGAGAAGCTGATCAACTATTGCCAATCTAAAGGGATCACTGTGACAGCGTACTGTCCCCTTGGACGCCCTGACAGGTAATTTCCAAGTGGGTTGGTGTGGTTTAAGTGTGAAACCTTCAGTCTACTTAAAGGACTAATGGTGCAGGTGTGTATGGATATCATTATTATTTTTTAATTCCTGCTAGGTAGACTTTCTGGAGTGATTCTCTGCTCTTCCTTTGTGTTTGTTTTTTCCCCCTCTGCATAGTGCTAAGCCAGAGGTGCCTTCCCTTCTGGATGATCCTAAGATCAAAGAGATTGCAGCCAAGCACAACAAAACCCCAGCACAGGTGGGTAGGTGCAGCACAGAGGGGTTTTCTTCCAGTAACACAGCCATAAAGGATAACAGAGCTGAGGAGCGGGAAAAGTTTTTTTAATTCCTGCTAGGTAGACTTTCTGGAGTGATTCTCTGCTCTTCCTTTGTGTTTGTTTTTTCCCCCTCTGCATAGTGCTAAGCCAGAGGTGCCTTCCCTTCTGGATGATCCTAAGATCAAAGAGATTGCAGCCAAGCACAACAAAACCCCAGCACAGGTGGGTAGTGCTGAGCAGTGGGTGTTCCTTCCAATAACACATCCATGAAGGAAGAGGGGGTACAGCCTTTACTGGTGTTCCCTGGGAGCTGTGGCGCTCTTATCTGTGGCCTACAAGATAATCTACCACTACGTCTTTGGCCCTCAGCCAGAAAAAGATTCTTGACCCATCTTCAGATGTCACTTCCCATCTCAAGTCCTCTTGCAGAAAATGAAAGCCTTGCATGAACTCATAAAAGCCCAGGTGAAAAGAAAAGGGATTGACAGTCCCAAAACTAGATGACAAAGGAGGCCTTTCATGTAGGTCTCCACTACTTCTCTCCTGGTTCTCCAGGAAGCGCTGCCTGGGCCACAGGGACAGGAATGGTTTGACATGCAGCTCTGCAGAAGCTGGTACAGCCTAGGGAAAACACTGTTGGAACAGGCTCTGCTCCCTCCAGAGCAGGAGCTCCCTCCCTCTGACTCCCTGCTCGATTCCTGCAGGTTCTGCTTCGCTTCCAGATCCAGAGAAACGTGATTGCCATTCCCAAGTCTGTCACACCGCAGCGCATCGTGGAGAACTTCAAGGTGAGTGCTTAGGAGGGACCTGGGTGCTGCCCTTCCCTTCAGGGACAGCGTGCCTTCCCCTGCCCAGCAGCAGTGGTCCCTTCTCACCCTTCCCTGGTGGTCCTCAGAGAAGAGGACCGTGCTTTTTCTCCCTGTCTGGAAGATAGGGCTGCAATGAAACCGACAGCTGGAGAAAAGAGTGAGCTCTTGGAAGCAGCATGCTGATAACCTTATCAGTCACCTTACATAGTGTCTTCTGCTCTGTGACTTGTGGATGAAGTGGCAGGCAGGGCTGTCTTGGAGCCTAGGTGCAGTAATCTTTCTCAAAATACAGAGTAAACAACATTGAGGGAAGAGTCCTGATGTAAATAAACCACACAGCTCCTCTGACTATAGGTCAGAGGTGTTTTTCTTTACATTTGACATCAAGATTTCAGAAGTAACAGTTGGATTTAATGAAATATGAAAGCCTTCAGGTGTTTCTTTGGAATTGGAAGGAAATGCATCTTCCACAAAGGGAGGCATTTTGCAATACTAAGGTACTCACCAAACATCTTGGAACGTCTGGCACGTGGCACATGTAGCTGCAACTGGCAATCTCTTTGGTTTGCTTCTTCCTTCTGCCAGTAGAGTCTGAAAAGCAAAGCCAAATAAACAAAAAAAAAAAACTATTCCTTTCTTTGTCTCATGAGGGCATAACTTCTAACCAGCACCATTTCTATTCTTAAACTTTGTGAGTTTTGCTTCTGATATGATTTGTTCAAAGAGGTGATTTCCAGATGTTTCTCGTTTTAGGTGTTTGACTTTGAATTGACTAAAGAGGAGATGTCCGCCCTCCTCAGCTTAAACAGAAACTGGAGGATCTGTGAAATGATCACGTAAGTGACAGTTTGTTTCCTTAGAACTCTTATATTTCCAGTAATCTTTATTCTGATCTCACAGGTACTGATATAGCCGTTTAAATTTGGTGTATTTTTAAATCTGAAATCATTTGGGGGATGAAGCATCTATTATTTAACATCTTAAACAAATTATGTCTTCATTTTATTGACTAAAGAACAAGCCATACTATGTATTCATTGCGAATCCTTTTTCCAGTAAACTTCATGTGCCAGGAATTCCAAAAGGAGGGTTTCAGTTTAACTTTGGCTATCTCCATATTGGAGAAATTAGCATTAGGCAGTTTTAAACTTAGGGTAATTTTTTTTTTCTGAGTTATTATCAACTGCTGTCAGCTCTTACATAGGTGTTTGGGGGAGGGAATGACCATCTGAAGTGCAGTATGCAGAAGGACTGTGGGCAGATGTGCACCTTGGAAGCTTATGGCAAGACAAGAAGTCGTGGCTGAAAGGCCACAGAAGCTGCTGTTTTCTCTGCAAGTAGTGTGAACCTAACTCTCTATCTATAAAGTAGCTTGATGCTGCCACTGTTCAGTGCCTGAATAATAGGAAAAGACTTGAATGTGCTAGTCATGTATGCCATTCCAATCCTAGTAAGTGTCTTAAATTCCTTCTGCACTTACACAATTCAGAGCCTCCCTTGAAGGCTCCTCTGTATACCCAGTGTAGTTCTGTATAGCATTTATTTCAACCTTGAGAGTAATCTTTCTTCTTTGATTTCCTCCAGGTGCAAAAATCACAAGGAGTACCCTTTCAATGCAGAATACTGAAGGTGGTTTTAGCCTTCCCTCCTGCAGGCCTCTGGGGTCTAATGAGCTGCTACTGTTGGCTGCAGTTGTCCACTACATAGCCTGCACCCTGTATCTCCCCTGCCAGCAAAGGCATAGTCTGTGTATTCAGTTACTTTGTTTGGGGTTTTTCTTCTTTGGTGGAAGGAAATAGTAAAATTGTTCTGAAGAACAAAATATGGACTATAATAATTCTTTACTCATTAGATGAGTGTCTGCATGGCTGAAATAGCAAAGTATAAAATGGGAAGAATGAACTAGCAACTGGGTTGGTGTGCTTTTTTTGGTTGGTTTTTGTTTTTTGTTTTTTTTTATTTCTGTCTTGCATTAACACCACTTAAGGCTGCAGGGTAAGGATACATGAGCACAGAGGAAAGATCCATCCTGAGAGACTGAGCTATATAATCACTGCCTGAAGATAAAAGACAACAATTAACTTTGCTTCTAGAGCACAGCTCAAAGCTTCCTGGGAAAGAAGAATAAATGGAGGAAATGTGCAGACCTAACCTACAGATGCACACCAAGTCATACAGTGCATTATCTCAGTTGTCTTTTACAGGCCAAAACTGGTCAGATTAGTGTGCAATTTCATTCTTATACAAAATAAAAAATGTTTAGATTACTGCTGGTTTGGAAGTTCTAATGTGAAAAATTTACAAGTTGAGCCACTTGCATCAACAGTGTCATTGGAAACCATCATCCACATTCAGCTGTAAATGATGACATGGGATTAATATCTTGTCTTGATCAGAAGCTGAATAACTTGCTATAATAAGCTTTGGTTGACCAATACTGGCAAGAACAGTCAAGTATGACAAGCCTTGGGATGGACTGTGGATCAACAAGCAAGAGGAGACCAACACCTGAAACTGCTGGAAAGCTGTACAGTGCTACGACTGTGGACTGACTTGCTTGGTAGCTTGTGTTGACGTCTGGCTATTAAAAACCCAGAATAACTGACTCAGGGAGAGGGGAGACTGCATGAAGCAGGTGTCTGATACTGTACAGAAGCAGAGGGTGCAAGGTGGAACTGTTAAGTGTTAACACTGAGCTGCTGCCAGAACCTGATGTTCCCACTGGTGGACCAAGTGTTGCATTCCTCCAGGCTGTGCTGTGCTGACTCACAGGCATGGTAACTGAGACAGGTCTCTGTTAACTGTAGATAAAGTGTGAGTAAAGCTTTCCCCTGCAAAGCCTGTCCCTCATGGTGGGGGATGCAGGTGAGCCTTGCTGGGCAGTGCTAGGAGAGCCAGGAGATGCTCCAACAGCATGGTACTTCAAGGGTCCATACGTGCAGTGTGCCTTGGGCTGGAGGACAGAGGGCACCTGCAGTTCAGCTCCTGCATTCTGGTCAAGCTGTAGGGTCTGACAAAAGCATGTGTAGTTTGAGTGGTATCTTGAGCAACTGAATGGTCCAGAAACTTCCTTGAGAACAAGATGATTAATAAAAAACTCCTTTTGTAAAAGTTAGTAGTATTGGGACCCAATGCTGGCTGACTTCCTATTTGTTAGTGTGTGACAAGTTACAATACATGCTTAAGCTACGTGCAGTGTACGTTGTTATTTTTAAGTATGAGTGCATGTGTGAAAGGTGTTTCATGTGGAAAACCTAGCTAGGTGAGCTTTAAAACTCCACAATAAAGCAGACCATAGGGAAACATCACTACACAGATATAAAAACAATGAGGACACAAGGTGTAATAGGATGGGTTAGTGCTGAACTACTGCCCAGAGCCTGATGCAGAGCAAGTCAGCATTGAGTGTTGTGTTTTCCCTCGGGTGAGACCACATGAACTCACTAGAATAGTAGATGAGGGACACATAATATTACAGCTTGTGAATACTTCTGGGCATTGTTCTTCTGCCACATCCATAGCCCATATGTACCAAGGTTCATTCTGTGCATGTGTCACATTCTCCCTGACAGGCTCTTCCTCCATCGGGCCACTTGGTGAATTCAGCTTAGCAGTATCCCATAGCCTGATGGAACTCCCTGACCCCATGACAAACACAAAAAGAGATTAGTTTTTTCATGTGATTAAAGACAAAGAAGCTTTTTTTTTTTTTTCAAGTGAGGTGTGAACAAAACTTGTACTTTCAGCTTTAGCATTATGAGAGAAACAGGACAATGGATATCAGATACATTACAGCTTTAGGTGTTGTTAGTACTTACTCATTCCAACTGGAAAAAAAAACTAAAACATGTAGATATTAATCTCAGTACAATAATACATTAAGAACACATTAGAAATTCTAAAATGTCTATATATAAGTCCCTCAAATGTATCTAGTATGGTTTTCAGACTAGGGCATCCAAATATTTCCAACTGAAACAATGCAACACACAACCTCAAAATTAGACAAAAAAAAAAAAAAAGGGAAGAAGTATTAGAGCACAAATCTTAAGCCAAAATCTTACTTATCACAGGCAGATTAATCTGCAGTGCTTTCCTCCTCATCTTTTAGTCATTTATTGGTGTTTTCTTTAAACACATTTCCATATTTGAAATACTCTGCATTGGACATACTTGTCCTTTTTTCCCAGATCACAATCTTGTAGGGGAATTCATCTCACCTAACTTCAGGTGTCCACAGTGTAAGGTCCAAGCAACCACCTCAGTGCCAAAGTTGAAGCTTCAGTCACATCCAAGAGATGTTTGGGCAAAACAAGGCGGCAGCAGCATTCGGTGTGATTCATCACAGCCAGGGCTTCTCTTCGCTCTGGCCCATCCTTCTCTAGGATGCACACTTTCTCCTCCTGGGAACAGAGGTGAAATCAGCTGCAGTAACCTGCACTTAATGGTCATGAACC
Organism: Merops nubicus; assembly: GCF_000691845.1. Taxonomy (NCBI): domain Eukaryota; kingdom Metazoa; phylum Chordata; class Aves; order Coraciiformes; family Meropidae; genus Merops; species Merops nubicus. The sequence continues at coordinate 10,732 of NW_008598747.1, forward strand.
CTTCCTGGGACAATTCCCACCAATAAAACCACGTGGTGCTTTTCCCTATAGGCATCGGAAGGCACCCGACCCTCAGGGGAGGCTTGAATGTCTCTGTCCTTGCAGACCAGGAGCAAACCAGGCAGCCTCCTTCCTAGTACAGCCTGTCTGCACTGGGACTTACCCACTCCTGCGAGCAGAGGTGAAGGCCGCTCCGGCGGGCTGCAGCCCCTGCACCTCGGGGTCGCAGCTGCTCGCTGGGGCAGCAAAGCCGCTCGG
>NW_008598748.1:0-18911 GCF_000691845.1 Merops nubicus
AATTGCTTAAAAGTATTTCTTAGATGGTTGAAAAACAGGAAACAGAGAAGGTGGAGGAAATGCTTTTGAAGAAAATACATTTTCCTCTTGAGTGTGTCAATGAAAAGAAAAAAAAAAAGAAAGTGATACATATTAGCTCCATAGATAATGACTTTGTATTATCTTACTGGTGGGAAAAGGTCTTGACAGCTTTGAGGAAGTGTCATAAAACTCATCTTTTCAGAAAGGTTCTTTTATTTAAGTTTTCTTCTTTACATACTTTTAAGTGACAATGAGTCATCTGTATTGTCCCTCATTGCTGGTAGGAGGTTGTTGGCACAGAGATGTGTTCAGACAATGTTATTCCCTAGACAGGCACAAGAGGAAAGGGTTATTTTGTGTATAAATCATTAGAAGGGAGGGGTTTTTTGTGTTTTCTTTCTTACTCTTTCCTTGCTGTTATGACACAAGAGAAGATCTGGTGCTCTTTTCTTGCACAAGGCACTGGCACAGCGGGTAGGTTTCTCTTCTGTTGAACAGGCCTCTGTCATTGCACCTCGTCTTAGGCCAGCCTTTGATACTTCCAGGAAGGAGGTTTGATTTGGTAGGAGAATTTTCGATCAGGAGCGAGCAGTGGATGTGGAAAGTCAACACTTCCGTTTTGCCACCTACTCAGACTCATACACATGCCTGCATTGTCACACAATGTTACACACTCCTTCATTTGCTCTACCCAGACCATTACAGTGCAAATAATTCACAACAGAATAACAGCGAGGGATGAGGCTCACCATATCTGCATTACCATGCCGATGGTTGTACTAGTAGAAAAGAAGAAAAGTTCCTGTATAGAAATACAAAAAGAGGAAAAAAAAATATTTTTCCAGTATGTCTTTACTACCTTCACTGTCCCATTATAGCCTCTGTGATGATAAATCTTCCTGCCTGAAAGAGAAGAACAGTATCCATAAACCTCATCTGAGTACACTTCTCAGCTGTGGGGACCTAAGACATTCAAATGAAGCTCTCTTCAGTATGTGATTTCCAACACAAAGCATTAATTCATACCTCTGAAAACCTCCACCTGAGTATAACTCTGACTCACGTATGAGTCAGTATATAGTTCCATGTCCAGGGATCTGTCAAAGTGGGTTCTGCCTTTCATTAAACATTATCTCATTACCATGGAGAATAAAGTAATAGTGAGACTAATTTTATACACAGGAGAAAGTGGCAAATATTCACATGCCAAATCCAAACAGAGATAAAAAAATTAAAGAAGTGTGTAGTAGTGGGAGAGGAAAATTAAGCTCTGACTAGAACACGAAGTTCTCTTTTACTCACAGCTCTTCATCTGAAAAGCAAACAAATTCAGTATTAACATTCAGAAAATCACTCCATCCCTGCTCCTGAATAAAGTACTCACCCTTTTTTATACAGCAGCTGTGGTTTGTAGTTGCAACTGAAAGGTGCGTAAAAATCATCAACAAAACATTCCACCAGGCTAGAGGCATCTTCTTATGTTGTCCAGTGGAAGCACAAGTAAGAAGCCTTCTCTTAGAGTTTTAACCATGGGAAAATCTTCAGATTCAACCTTCCAATGGACTATAATTGCCTAACACCTATTTCGAGAGTAACACACTTAAGAGAAATCTGGAGCATTTCACAATGACAAGAAAAGCTATTAATCATTGCTGTGAGGCTGAAAATGTTGGTGTCTTTATTTTCACCTATAGGAAAATAGTATCCCACACAAGGATAACAAGAACAGTAAAGAACTAACACTGTATTGTTTATCATGCAAGATTTCATGATCATTAACAAAATAAAGGTTTAAATTGGGTTACAGAGTATCCTCTACCATGAAAGGACAACACTTGTTGAAGCCATGAATATAGTGGCAAAGTAGGACTCTCTGATGAAGAGATGAAAATACGTACAGATAGTACTAAAGGTCCAGTGGAGAGGTAAAAATAATGAAAACCTATTGTGATCTTTACAAATGTGATTTACATCATGTGTAATATCTTTGTTTTCTAAAGCTCTGCGTGGAAGACAGCACATTTGAATATATCAAGATGTAATAATTAAGGCCAGAGCTAAGTTGCTGTAATACTGTACATGTTCACAAAGCAAAAAAAAAAACCCAAAAAAGCAACCACAAAGTGGCTAACTGATTGTGTTGTGAGTTCACCAAAAACTTGAAAAGCAACAGCAAACAGATGAGAAAAAGATGTCTTTTGCATGAGCCCCACGTCCTTTAGAAGCACTTCTGAAAATTTTTGTATTTAACTACAAAATAAAAGACCTCAAATCCTGATATTACAGGAATCAACAAACCAGATACATTAAGATAAACTTTAAAAGATGTGAATAGTATGGACTGAAGACTCTGAATGACTGGCACAGATTTCTGCAATGCCAAAATAGACATGATAAATTTAAATGTAGCTTGGTGAGAAAGACAGAATGTCAATATTTGCTGATGTAGAAAGATAGATATGCTTGGCAGTTGTTTATTCGGTCACATAGATTATGAAACTCTGTGTTAAGACATCTTTGAGAGATTTAGTTACCTCCTTGGCCCACATGAAGGAAGAGCTTTAGTAGACAAGGATAACCCTTGGTTATCTGCAAGTACATCAGAGGATGGAGTTGGGCCCGAGATTTGCAGTTTGCCAGGGCCACTTGTCACTGTCACTCCTCCACTTAAAAAGACAACAAAATTTTCAACACGGATCTGGGAATTCAAACACCTAATTACCTTTGAAATTCTGGGGATGTAACATTTTGAAAATATTGTTCTGAAAAATTAAGTTGTGATGAGCATTAAACATTTTGCCTAATCTTAGGCTTCGGTGATACTTTTTGATTTCTTGATTTCTTATCTATAACGGTGACAACACATGCATGAACATGGAGAATTTAAAAGAGAAAAATCTCCCCAGTTGAGCAAATTGCCAATGTTGCTGAAACATGTGTTGATTCTGGGACTGAAATCAAACTTCAAAGACATGAAACAAACCCCAAACTTGCTAAATAGTATGTCAGGTTGATTCCTCTTACAGTTCAAACAGAATTACACTGTACATAACATCTTCAGCTACAGTACTTAGCTTAAATGTGATGAATCCCAGTGCTCCAGTTTCTCCCCTGCTCTCCAGAAACTATTTCATGTTCTAATAGACCACAGTTAGACATTTTGTCTTGTTTTGATCCTCCGTTTTGCTTCCACTGAATTTTATCCCATTGCTTCTTGTTATTTCTCCCTAAACTGCTGTAAAGAATCCTTCCACCTATTTTACCATACAGAAAAAGAATTTGAGTGTTCAAACATAAAACAGTTTGTTTCTTATTAAACAGCACTGTTTTTTATCTTGTCTGTTAAACCAATTTGAAAGCAGGATTTAAATTAGTTTACAAATCTCTGACACTGAGCTGCTACACAACTGATGTCAGAAATCTTACCATTTTCCCTTCAGCATCAATATAATGTACTATCACTTTAATATGGGACAATTAATGTTAGAGAATGCCACACTGAAATAGAAAATGATTTTGCATAGATACATTAATACTTTCCAAAGACTAGGTTTTTTCATCTTGTTTTGGTTTGGTTTGGTTTGTTTTTTTCCCCCAAACAAAACAGCATTACGTACATCTCTCTAATCACAATCAGTCACTTGGTGACTTCACTATCTCATTATTGTACTGAGATGAGATTGTGAAGTGTTGGAATATAAACATGAGTGATCTATTAAGTTATATTAAATTTTTCATGCAGACTGTGAGAATATCCACTGAGACAACTTTCTCACCTTTCTTTTCAAACCATTCATAAACATTTAAATATGGGTTAAAGACAGAATTTTCTTTCTTAGCCATTTCATACTGCAGAAGTGTTTCATTTGAACCTTCAGTTCAAAATAAAGATTGCCAAAGAGCAATCTTCTAATTCCCTTGAGCTGTCCATTTTGGTTGATGTGTTTATACCCAATAAGAAAGGATGTCAGTGTGCATGCTTTTTTCAACATGGTAGAAATCTTTCCAGTCCTCTTATCTAGTTCGTAGAAGGTGAGGTCGAAGTCCCAACTGCTGCTTGTAATCAGAAGAAAAAGAGTCCCTGATGTAATCTCATACGCACACCCTGCAGAAACAGAATCTTAATTCAAGACACGGCTTCTGGAAGGCCTTCTCCTGCTCTGGTTCACCCCAGTGAAAACACATGTTGATTTAAAATGACAGTCAGTAGTTCCCAGGTTAGCTGGCCTAATGTTAGCAGAAAAAAAAATTGTGAATATTTCTAATATACTGGTGTCTTAATACCTAATCATATTTAAACTCTGGGATTTATTAACTCAGAAAACTTTGAAATTGGTTGTCATTCATATGCACATATTTTTGTTTAAATATAGTATAAACCTAATAAAAAATGCATGACTTTAAGGATAAATACTCTTCAGTCCCATAGTCTGGACAGCAAATTTCAAAACCACTCAGTACAATTTCTGCAGCAATACTGGGAGCCATACAAATAACCACATAATTGTTTCCTGTTCCTTTTTTTATTACTTAAACAGTTCTGGAGCATTGGTTTGAGCAGGAAATAAGTAGGTTTAGGGACTGTACTGCCAGTGCCAGGTATTATAAACATACTTGGTTCATTGTTTGGACTCCTAAACATTCTCATAATACAAATAAAATTACTAAAAAACCTCCAAAATTTACGTTCATTTGGTTTTGAGTTTTGCTATTTTATTGAGATGGTTCAACAGCTCTGCATAAAACTCCTTATTTGAAGTCTGGATCAATCAAGAGAAGGTAAACACTCTGCTTTTGGTGGGTAATTCAAGTCCAGCCAAGGTCAGTCACAGAGGAAAGCCATAAATAAATGGCAGAGCTTCAGTATGCCAGAATGTGTTATATAATTTCATTTAAATTATTACAAACGTCATCAGCTCTGTAGTCTAGCAGGCAAAGGAGAAAGACTAGAGAACTATAAATAATGGATTTTTTTGATATTTTAGCTGAACCAAAAACTGAAACAAAAAATTGATTTATGTCAACACAAAAAATTTTGTCAATTCAAGACAAAATGTTTTGTTCCATTTCAGGCCAAATTAAATGTTTTATTTAACCGGACTGGAAACAGTGCTTTTCTTTTTCAAGTTACTGTTCTAGATCACCTCTCTTAAGGCTGCCACAACTTCAAAACAAAAGTAAAAATGTACCATTAATGTTAAATAATTACAAAAAAAAGCTTCTTTGAAGCAATACCAGCATGCCGGGGTGACTGATAGGCACCCATAGATGTACCTGCTTATCCACCCCCTAATCTAATATCAAATCCCTGGCATGGAAGCATCTGGTACTTGGGGTTTCCGCTGGTGCCTCCACAACTGCCCTGGGGCACTGAGATAGTCCTGGTGGCCAGGTCCTGCCCTGCCAATTTGAGGTGAGACCCCAATGCTTCTGGCATCTGTTGCCTCTGTGAAGCCCTGATATTATACATTTTCAAATTCTCCTCTCTCATGCTTTTTTTTTTTTTTTTGTGTTTTGGAAAAACATGTTGATTTCTTCATGAGTATACAGATTTCCACATCCTTTTGAATAGCTTTGGTGATTTGTATTCGGTAAAACAATAACAATAAAAAAGCATGCTTAGGCCTAGAAAAGATGGAGTTCAGGGTGATATCAGTGAGTCACTGACTCAAAACACTCAGATTTTCTGCTTTTAACTTCTGGAATGTTAATTCTATCTCGCAGAGACACAAAGTGCAAAACTTCCCATTTGTGTACTAGAAACACTCAGAGAAAAAGGCAGTTAAAACCAGCAGTAATACTGAAATCCAGGTAAAAAAGTGTCATCGTCCTGTCTTCCTGTACCAGTGAGGATGTCAGTGAAAACAGCAGAAGGTGTGCATTATAAAATCACACCAAAACCAAGTGAATAAAACTAGGCAATGCTATGAAATTATCCCTTGTGCAACAATAAAAAAGGCATAAGTAATTTGTAGCTCTGGCTATTGAAGAAAATTTTCAAGAAACAACTGGCAAGAGTATCACCTACCTTTATGAGGATGCCATTGGATGTAATAACAAATATAGCCATATCTTCTCCAGGGTTACACCGTTTGGACTGTAGCTGTCACTTGTGCCCAATGGTTCACAGTTTAATAGTTTAATAACCATAAAGCCTGCAATGGTTAGAGATACTTCTTTAATTTTGGGGGGCAATAATCCCTTTAGAAATAAGCCTGTCTTTACTTGACAGAAATGAGGGAGAGAAATTTATGCATGCTGATTCTACGTCTGATCATTCAGACAGACAGACACAGCCAGACATCAAATTCTGATAGAATCAAATGATTCTACCTGACCTTCCTTATTTAACTGGTATTGCCAAGAGTCTATTGCTTCTCTTTAGATAATAGATACTAAAAAGTATGTTTGATAGACTAAACATATGTACTAAAAAAATATATATATTAAAAAAACTATGTCTGATAGACTTATTTTTTTACACTTTTGTGTGGTAAATACTTTTTTGTTTTCCTTAGTATAAGTACAGCACGTCCTTTTCTGGGCCCACATAAGCATATTGGGAAGAACTTATTAGGAAGGATTGCGAAGGAATTTTTAACTGAATATTTTGGAGTCAAATAGCAGTCTCAAATGAGCAGGTAAAAGATTTTTTTATTGCATTCTCTGCACTTGTAATCTGGTTTCCCCTCTATTTTTTTTTTCACCTTTGTCTGATTTTAGTGGCAAATGGATAGAATCTCAAACACTTCAGCGTGATACTGGATACCTGAGTGAAATACAGTAAAACAAACAAACAAACAAACTAAAACAGAGAGACGAATAATATAATAATGTATAAAGTATATGATATATATATATATACACACATATGATACAAAAAATGTTTTGTTATCATTCATTCCAGAGATGGGACACATGAGACTTAGGAAACAACTTGTAGAGATCTGACACCGCCTCAGACCACCACAGCTGTACCATAAACCACCATCAGCTGATGAGAGCTCAGGCTCAGCACATTGCCACAGTAACACCGGGTAACGCTGTGGAAAGACAGGAGAGACCTGAAAGGCAAAGAAAACTACATCAGTGGAGTAACAGCTGACAGCTCTGAAAATCTTGAGTTTTCTTCTCCTTTAACGAGACAGCTGTAAAAACAAGACTTTCCACCATAATAAACTTAAAAACAGAAAACAGCCATAGTCAATGCTCTTTATTTTTCAAATGTTAGCAGATTTGGCACTGGAAAATGAATTCATAATTAATTGTATAGGTAAATAATACCTAAAAAAGACCAAAAAATTAGTTGCTAAAGTCTTTGTATAGGGCATATAGCCATGCGAGTGTTGAAGACTCCTAAAGCTTCATACACCTTCCAGTTCTTAAAATAAAATCAGTTTCAATTATGTTATAATATACTGACCTGTGCTTCTTCCTGTCCGCCACCAAAGTCCTTTTTAAGACAAATGTTTCACCATGGTAGGCAACAAGAGTTCTTCCCCAGTTTGATTAAATGATAGTTGTAGGTTCCTTACGACTAAAAATTATTCCATTCTGTTCTATTCTATGAGTAATGTACAGCAATGATGTAAGAGTCTATCACTGAGTCTTCCACAAGATATCGCACTGAGGAAGTTAGCATGTTTCTTAGGGATACACCCTACATCTAGTTGATTTTTACCTTCCGACTTGGCCACAGCTGGGAGTTATGATCACATAGCCTAACAGCCACATGTTACCATAGGGTTATTGCCACTTCTAACAGGCAGCACAGATTTTGTCAGTCCTGCTTGACTTTGTTGATCATCTTTGTAATTAATTCCTCCATTTTCTTTGGCAAATAGACCATCTGCAGCGTGGGTGGAGGTTACTAGAAAATAAAAAAAGGGGCAGATCTGCAAATTAGTCATTTCACATAACCACTGAAGATGCTTAGATGAAGAACAACAAGGCAATTACTGGACTGTGAGTAACTGGCTTCCTCTAGGGCTTCATTTGACCTCCAAAAATATTTTAGATTGGACACAAAATTCTAATGTTTTTGTTGCTAAGTAAGGCAGCTGCTTCTTCTTCAGAACTGCTGCCTTGTATGTCATCTATTTGATTTTTGTTTCCAACTGGTCTGGTTTTTTTGTTTTGTTTTGTTTTGGTTTTTTTCTTTTGTAATCTGATGTATGTGTATGACTTAGTATTCCACCAGAGCCCTTTGTAGCTTCTACTGCTAGGTAGAGTGCATGCTCTTACTATATAAAACAGCCCTTTTATTCTCCCTTACCACAACAGAATGGATAAAAAGCAGCAGTCTTCATCCAATGACATTTTAGTTTAGAGCTTCTGATGGATGCAACTAGTAGTGAAATGCTGCAGAGTTAACTCTGGCTGGGTCAGAGCCACCTGTGTTACAGTACAACGTGCTCATATTCAGAAGTGAGGCCACAACTCAGAGTTTTCAACTTTCTCACATTTGAAAGAGCCTAAAACAAATCTCAAAGACAGAGACACTAAATACTGTATCTACTGCCAGTGGGCAAACCTTGACATAAATCCAGATGTATATTTCAGAGAAATAAAATTACTGTAGCTGAACTCTTCTCCTTTTAGATCAGAGGACAGGCCTAAAAGGAGCTTCCTTGACTAGTGCTATATTGTACTTTGCACTTGGATGCTTTGGTGATGCATATCTTGGCTTGTTTCAGTTTTTATTATTACATTCCTCCCCAAGGGGCCAAGAGACAAGTGAGATCTTTTTTTTATGCATATGTTAGCTTTTCAATAAAACAGCAGGGGTGAAAGTCTGACTCCGCTGAAAGTGATGGCAGTTTTCCAGCTGGTTTCTGCATGGCCACGTTTAAAGAGTGGCACCCAGCCTCACAGGTTGATCCTTGAGCAAAATCATACACATACAAGAGGGCAACTTTGACATGGTAACTGCCAGAGGAGTACTGCGTGGCCACCTTTCTCTCCTACTCATCTGCTGTCAAGCCTTCTCTCTTATAAATGTTTAAAATCAACACTGAAAGCCCAACACATGGAGCTTGCTGCACATCACCAGGTGTAGTTTTCCAAGTAACTGGAGGATATTCAGAAGGCACTCTCAATGATTTGCTCAGGTTTTCTGTTACAGTTGTTTCTGATTCCTGTAAAAACACACTTCATAGCTTGAAAATTATTCTGCACTGACTACTTTTCAGAATGATAGCTGTAAATATGCAGCATCTGTGATGCAAGTGTGCAAGAAAAAAAACCCAAACCCCTATTACTGACTCCAGATCTGGACCAATGTCCTAGAATGATAGAAACAAATCTAGAAAATGTTTTCCGTTTTGCCCTTCAATTTAGGTTTGTATTTCTAAGCATGCCTACAACCAGGATTACTATGTGGTAACATCACTTTTTGTGTATAATTTTCCCACTGAAATGAATTCATCCCCTGGAAAAGTGCATGCAGTTGAGTTCTTTTTTTGTGGCTGCAGTTGTGCACATGCACAACAGCAATTACACCATTCACCTTCTTTAAAGCAATTCCTCAACATGCACAAATTCTTTCCAGTTCCAGAGGTACTGCAACACTGACATTCAAGAAGCAGAAGACAAAATGCATTCATTCATTACCAATAAGACACTTGATTTTATGGCTTTTACAATCAAAGAGAGACTAATATTTCCCATAAAGTTATTTGTCATTTGGCAGGAAGGCAAAAAAAAATGGCAAAATGCTGCTGTATGCGTCTTCTATACCAGCCAACAAAGTACACTGTAAAAAGAGCAAGTGAGCTTTAGTATCAAATATGGTAATTTAGGTATTAAATTGAAGTTAAAATGGACAGGAATTATGGCTGTTACAAAGAAAGTACTTTAAATTTAAACCAGTCAGATAAAAAGCTATGAAAAATCTCTGTGCTCTTCAAGTGAAGAACTAGATTCCAAAATAGCCAAAATAGTCTCCTTCAAAAGGTTTAATGGTGGAGCCTTCACAGATACAGAAGATGGTAAAGTATATGGAGGTCCTTTACTAGCTAATAGGTTGAAAGCTTAGTGCTTAAACTCACTCAAATGAAATTAAAGACCAGTAAATGAACTAAAACAAAGAGCTAGGGAATCTGAAGACAAACTATCTTGGCTCAGTTACATTTTAAACCAAATTATATTTCTAGAAAGTTCATCACAGAACAAGAAAAAAAAAAATACAGTCACTGGAGAAATGCAAAGGCAAAATTATGTAGCTGAGGGATTATTTGCTCCTCCTTTCACAGGCTACTCTAACATGAATGTGCTGACAATGGAGAGTGTTGGCCCAGAAATTTGTCCTGGAAGTAAAACAGGGGGACCCAATCAGTTTTTTGAACACACTGTCCGTTTACTAGGGATGTGAAGAATAAATCCTCAACAGGTCTTGGTAAGAGTTTTACTACCATCAGAAATAAATAGTACTTGGAGCCATGATGAAGAAGGAGTGCACAGCACAGCACAGCACTGTTTTCTGTGAAAACAGTATGAGGGATTGCTGAAGACCAAAACATCTAGTCTTTGTCTCTGAGAAAGCAAATCCAAATGCTTGCTTGTGTGACTGCTTGGTAAACCTGTAAGACGTATTAAGAGAAAGGACAGACAGATAAAAATAAGGTTGCAGAAGTAGTCTTACATAGGCTAGTATGGAGGAAAACATATTAAGAAAATTAAAACTAATTCAATTTTATGTTAAGAGGTGAAAGAAAAATACAAGAAAAAGTGTATTGGCTGGATTTGAGAATGAGGAGCAGCCGTATCATCATATCTACATGACTGGGAAGAGAACAATTGCTGAGTTCATGTGTCACCAGCATTTAAAAAGAGCTGTATCCAGAGCTGTCTTGAACAGTCCTAAACAGATAGCCTTTCAGGCTCTCTGAGGATTTGGAATACCTTCTCAAAGGCCACCAAGTTATGCTACTAAGCACGACACAGTCATCTGAGAAGTGTTTGACCATCAGTCATTCAAATATTTGAGATCTTGTAATACTTGATGGATTTGGATACTTTCCTTTTTCACAACACCAGTATGATGAACGTGCTACTGAGTAAAGAGGTTTTAGATCCTTTTCTTCTGGTGGTAGTCTTTGAGCAGTAGGAGACTCACAGTCTTAGACCTGAGGACCATAAACAGGTGCGTAGCCATGCAAGTTCCAGACAGTGTAATAGCCAGAAAGGGAAATATACACTGATCCATGCTCATACTTTGATCACCTTCTTCTTCATGAAATATGCAACACACTGTCACAAGCTCAGTCCAGTGTAGCCAAGAGGCCTCTCTTAGCATTTTTTTTTACGTTCCTTTGGTTTGCTCTATGCCATGCCAGTAGCTGTTTTTTCTCCTCTAGCAGCTTGACGTCCATCTCATAATGGAAGACAGCCTACATAATTTTGATTTTCAGTAGTGTGAAGGAAATGTGCTTGGAGAAGGCTGCTTAGTTTCACAGGTGAAAAAAATAGAAACTGTGAAAGGTACACTCAGGTGGGGGACTTCTACACACATGACTGCCACCTTGGATGAGTAATTGCTTGTCCATTTTTTTCTTTCAGAAGCTGACTAACAAAACTGTAGCCTTCACAGTCTCTTATATTATGCTCTGTAAATACACCAGAAATGTGTCCATTAAGAGCAGAAAACAGTCCATGAGATGATAATCTCCTTTAAATTCTGTTTTTTTTCAACTTTTCTTTCTACTCTTTCAGCTAGCTTCTAGTGCTAACTGCTGAGACAAAAATTATCCAAGTTTCCTGCATACATTCCTTATTATAAAAATATAATCTTTCTCTGTTTTGTGCCTTTTTACGCTGAGCATGAGACACTAATTTAATTTTATATTCAAGCCTACTTGATATTAACTGCATTTCCAGCCTTTACACTTGTGAGTTTTTTCCACAGTTTTTGCACGTTTCTCACAAAATTACAAGTAGACAATCTATTTGATTTATAATAGCAAGGGCTTTTGTATTTCTCTAAATGTTTTCCAGGCTTACAATATATTTAGTACATCTTAAACTCTTACACATGCTAGCTGCACAGATCTCCGTGCAACTGAAGAACTAAACCAACTCAAAACCTACTGATACCTTCATTGCTTTTATGAGCTCTTGACTACCACTTCTCTGAGTCAGATAATAATTATATTCTTTGAGCACTGAGAACTTGCCTTTGCTGGTTTTGCAATATCTGTGGTCACCAAAAGCATACACAATACGAGTGCATCCCGAAGATGCTGTCTTGTTACTTCCACAGTAAATATGGTCTAATAAATGAACATTGCTTTGTGCCCAACAATGACAGTTTAAACAGACAGTCTGTTTCTTATTTGCCAGACTAAACTTTATTTCTTCGGATGCTCATTATCCTTTTTTTGGACATTCCCTTGAGGCTTCTCCTCAGGGTGCATGTTACCATGAATTTGATTTTCTGCTCTGGCTTAACATTTCTGTATGGACATTTAGCTTGGTTTTGGTTTGACTCAGCTTGTTGTGCTTGTCCTTCTTCTCCTGGATACATGCTGCCCCTTCTTTGTCTCAGTCATTCATCAGTTTGCCCTCATCCTCCACAGTCCGTTCCCACTCAACATATACTAGAATTTGTTCAGTACTTCTTCTAGAAATGAGACCTTCCTGTTTCCATCATTTTTTCTTTCTCTTGGCTGATCTTCCACTCTGATTACAACACGCAGTAATCAAGACCCCACAATTTTAAGCCTTTTACAAGCATCTGGTCCATTCTGCAATTTTATCAGCTCTGAAAATTTTGGCATAAAATTCTGCTCTTAGCTTTGTCAGACATCTCTTTTAGATGTCATGAGTTGTTCTCCCTTTCTCAGCAGAGGCATGGTTTCTTTACTTTTAAGCCAGCCCTGATACATAGTTTTGAAAAGCCTCGCAGTATCAAGGAGGTTCACATCAGCAGGTCTGTCTCTGACAGTTGAAAGGAAATTGTGGTTATACATCTTTATAAACTCTAATAATGCATACCAAGAAGCGTTGTGTGCCTTAAAACACCTCCACACCTCTGATTACAGTGTACTGGTAAAATATTATAATTGTGACTTTTTTTCACTATTAGGAGCAAAGTGGTGAACATTATTCTTCTTTAACTGCTTGTGTAAAGGCTATTTTAGGAAACCTTTTAGTCTTAGCCTGCTTGTAATTTCTGTAGTCTGTATACTCTACTAAAACTGTCTCTCATAACCATAAGTATTGCAGGACTCATTTTGCCTATCAGTCGTACCAGCCAGATGTGTTTGGAAAATACATTTACTACAGTGAAGTTGCTTTTACTGCCATCATTTTGTTTTGAAAAGTGTGGTCTAGCCACAAAATCTCACTGCCTTTGAGCATCCCTTTTCTGCACATTGCATTTCTCTGAATTTTTGTGTCTTACCTCTTGTAAGGTGTAAACGTCACCCCTGTCCAAGCCTTGTTGCCCTCTCTCTGTCCACATCAATTGTTTGTCTTGTAGCTGCTTCAAAAAGTGAATTTACACTATGAAAGACCCCCACCACTCCATGAACACTGTCAATCTCTTTCAACAGGCAATCCAGCATAAACACAGCTATTAACACCCTGCTAGTTCAGACAATCAGTTTAACTTGTGGTCTGAGAGTCTTTATTAACAAGGTATCAGGCAGGTGTTAGAGGATTTTTCTGTCTGGCATCCCCAGACTTGTTTTCTTCTCTTCTTTGAACATTGCTCTTCTTTCTTTGCTGTTGCAGAAAGGAACAAAAATATCTCATTAAAAAAAAAAAAATGCTGTGTGTTCCTTATTACCAGCCAAAACTGGGTTTTGAGAGGGTTTGATGAAAGTGTGAAGGTTGTAATGGTACTGCACATAACAGAGACCACAGCTCATAGGTGTGGGAAAAACAGACACAGGAATAAGAGCGGCAAAACCACTCCCACCCCAGACAGGTAGAAATTCAGCAGGTACTATAATAGCGTTTGTCTTTCACTTCTTTGGACTCTCATTTTACTTCCTGTTGTTGACCTCCTGCTGTGCCCATAGCTCAAGACTAGCATCTGGGCCCTCTTGCAGAGCGGACAGTTTTAATAACACAACCATAGCTACAAGCTGTCACAGTGAAAGCAAATTAAAACTCAGGATGAGGGAGGTGGCCATATGGGAAGGGAAAAACAAATAAATGGTCAGTCTCAGCCAGGCATCACAGCAGTGCTTGCCCCACCAATCCATTGTTATGGTGAACACTGATCATTTGGGGCTGTGCCAAGGTGATGGTGGCACCATGGCGGCTTGTCTCCCGAGTCCTGAACACCTGTCCACACATCTTCCACCCCTAGTTCACTGCATAATGTCCTCAAGGGAGGGACTCAGGACTCTGAGCTGTTGGTCAGCCCTAGAAGTGCACAACAATCAACATTCCCAGGCTCCCCAGGACTGTGAAGAGGGCTGCAAATAGTTTTCCTGATGGTAATCAGAGCAACCAAACATGAGGATGGAGGTAATGCTGTCTTTCTTACTCAAGAAACCAAGACAGAGAAGAGGAAGCCTGTTCTGCCTGGGAGGGAGCAATGGCTGAAGAAGACTAGGAAACTGAAGGTACCACCAGCAAGTGCAGGTGCTGCAGATTTGGCCACGCCAAAAGATCAGAACTGGGTAAACAAAGAGGAAACAAGAAGAGCCATAAGAATGCCAGAAGAATGTTTTTTGACCGTCTACTCTTTTCCATGAAGGCTCACATATGCAAGTGATGGGAATTGAAAGACCTCGATATCGCCTCAGGAAGATAGCTCATAACTTGTGTCTGCCTGTGGAATCCCCGATAGTTTCCCACCCTTCCTGATGAGAGAGTTCCACCTGAGAGTAAGGCTTTGTTCTCCCAGTGCTGAAGCTCAAGGGTGTTCCTAGCTGCTGTGGACGTGTCAATGCCCCACCACAACATCTGGACCCACCTCTGTGAATCAACTCCCTTTTTCTTCTTCCGTTAGTGGTGGAACAAGAAAGGAAGTATATCCCACTTCCAGTTCATGCTGACTGTCCCTTACAGCCATATACTCATTCTTATTGTGCCACAGAGATCTCTCTAAGGACTCAATTTAACCCTTACTGGAGTGGTGTCACTTTTAGTCCCAACAAGAACTGTGGTGGGAATAAAAAGCAAAGAGTAAAGAAAAGCAAGCTCACATGCTGTTGCAGCCTCAGGCATGAACAATGAATGCCCCACTGGGAACTTCTAAGAAAAACAAGGGCACATTATTGACTGCCTCAGAGGTACAGCTTTGATGTCAGAAGACGCTGTGTTTAATGCAATATGCTAAATGGAAACCATCCACAAGGTTTCAAAAGATTCTAAGGTAATCTGAAGATACTAGAAATACAACTCTCCAATATTCTGGATTTACAAACACGAATACAGCTACAGGTCCAGGCAATACAAGCAGAAGCAGTGTGCAATTACACGTGCAGTGATGCTTGGCTGCTTTTACTAGCCCAGGGAATATCACCCTGTGCTAGAGAAACACTTTTTCTATACCTGGAATAGAGCCTAGGGAAGTAGAAGGAACAATAAAAAAATGGGATATAAGGATGGAACGAAAAAAGAGGGACAGAAGGTGCTTGGCAGCAAAGACACAGGGATGTCTGCTTGTCTTCAGAGCAGAGCAGGACTAGGCATGAATTCATCAAAGGGAAATGGACAGAACATGACGTGTATTAATAGCACTTCTGTTATTCTGCTGTACTTACACTGATACACACATGGGGAGACAGTTTTGAGTGAGGATGCAATAGAAGCGTTGTTGCTAAAGACACAGTTGGGAGAGGACTGTCTCCATGCTGAACAACATTCCCTTGCCTTGTGCCTTCTCGCGGCTCCAACTCATGCTTCTTGGGAGCTCCCAGATCCAACACTCCCGAGCTCTGGAGGAGAAGCGTGGCTGTCAGAAATGTGTCGTGACTGAAAAAGCACAACATTGTTCGAATTCCCTCCAGATTTCATGTTAGCTATTTGTATTAGCACGCTTATTTAAAGTCTTAGGTAAAACAATGGAAATTTTGAATATATTTTCAGTCTTTACAGTAATGTGTTCACTAATGATGACAGGCTCCCTGCTACTACACTACCCAGGCAAAATGATAACATTTTCTGAAGTCCAGTGTAACAGAGAGGCTAATAATTTTGCAAAAGTAATTTGCAGCCATTTGTGTGATTCATAAATAGCAAAACCACAAATGAATTTAGAGGTCATCCCAGGAAACCAGCAATAAGACACAAATTTCATCAGATCTGTTCAAGATTTGGCACAGATAGTTATGGATCATTGGTCTGGATTTAAAATGTCACTATTTTATTTTTTTAAAATCAATTTCTCCTGTCTAAATTTATATAATCTCAGCATCAGCTACCCTGATGGTTAAATGGAAAAAAAACCAAGGTTATTAATATATCCAGTAGTTACTAGGATAGGAAATAAATTAATCCCAGTGGCATTCAGTCCACGTACTGATCCATGCAATTTATTAAAGTCCAGAAATTTGTACTTTTGCCTGTTTCTCTTACTGCATTGCCCAAATTAATAGTGCTGTGTGAGACCCTGAGTTGGAAAACTACAATTGGCAGGGGAGGGATTTGCGTATCTCACTTTTATTAGTGTCATTGAAAAGGGAACATCCAAGTCCCTCACCTTTGCTCAATAGATTCTCCCTTTGGGTAAAGTTTCTTACAGAAATTTAGGTCCTTTAAAAGAAAATTAAAAAATACAGTGTTTTCAGAATAGCTTTTATAGTTCAGAAAAACACTTTTATTGTTATATTTTGTGGTTACTGGCATACCCAAAAATAAAAAAAAAATACAAACTTTATCTTTGTTTGCCACTGTTGTTACTGACATGATGCTTTGAGACAAAAAAAGGATTTATTTTTTTTTAAATAAATTCTTAAAAAAAGAATTCTCTTTAAGTTCTTCTCAGTAAATTGTCTATTCTAAATATCCCTTCTGAAAGCCCATAGCTGAAAAAAAAATCTTCTCTTGTGTCTGGCAAACATTACATGTCAGATAAAATTAAAAAAAAAAAAAAAAGAGTACTGATCTTTAGTTCATCTTTTATTAATTCTTCTTCAAACTGGGTGTCATCTCTTACAGTAAAGCGACAATTTCTATTTATTAGATTTGAGTTATATTTATGGTATGTTCATGTAGGGCTATTCTTGTTTTATACCTGAAAGTATATTGGGATTTCTGAAGACAGAAATTTTGGCAGAAATTAACAATTTATCCTGACAGATGTGACCTTATCAAGACTTTAAGGATAATACTTTTCATCTGAATGTTCTACAGCACAGAAGATCTGTTACTGCAGGTTGCAGAGTCTTTTTATTAACTGAAAGCTTTCCTGATGGGCAAGGATATATGAGGTTTTAGAAGTACAGACCAAAAAAAAAGGACTCTGTTTTAGCAAAACTACCATTTGAATACTGAATTTGGAAAGTTTAATTGCAAGGCAGCCCACATGAATATGTATCAGGGGTATGCAATTACAGAGTATAATTCCAGCTTCAACAAATATAATCCATCTAACAGTTAAACAGTCTCCTAATTTTGATCATTTTAAGTGTGTTATATTTGGGGCACAGCAGTCAGAAGATTGAATGGATTCATTTTTAACATTTCCACCTCAGCAACAGTTATCTTAAGACAAATTTATTAAGCTATGAATGCAAATTTATGCCTGAATTCCATGATTCCCCTTGCTTTTTGCTGTTCCAGCATCAACAAGTTCAGGAGAATTTGTGCCTTTAAAAGGCTATTGTTAGTGAAAATATCTAATTACAGTGGTAGTCCTGGAAACTTTTGGTAATCAAAGAACTAATGGCTACTCATAGTATGTCTTACACTTTGATCTAGTGAACCATAACAACTCCTCATGAGACACTGTCTTGGAAAGAAGAGGGATCCAGGAGAGCTAGCTGATGTTCAAGAAATATATCCTACAAGTTCAAGCATGATGATTCTCAGTGAGATGAAAATGAAGCAACTGTGGCAGGAGGCCTGAGTGGTTCCTGATTAACTCAGACAAAGAAAACCAACCTGTACAAGAGATGGCAGGAGGGCAGGTGACCCAGGAAGAGTATGGAAACATGGATTGTGCAGGAATAAGTTTAGGCAAGTCAAAGACCACCTGGAATTGAAAGGGATGTCAAAGGCAACAAGGATGCTTTCTACACATACGTGAATAGTAGAACAATGACTAAGGAAAACATTACCCCACTGCAGAATGGGGAAGGAACCATAGGGAGAAGGGAAATAGAAAAGGCCAGGGTACTCATCGCCTTCTTCACCTCAGCCTTCACTGTTATACCAGACTTCAACAATCCTAGATCCTAAGACTACTGAGAAAGTTTGAAGCAAGGAGGACATACTCTTAGTAGTGGAGGACCAGGTTAGGGAGCTCTTAAACTAACTGGACATGCCTAAGTCAATGGAGCCTGATGGGCTGCACCCAGTGCTGAGGGAGCTGGCTCATGGCATTGTGAGACTGTTCTTGATTATCTTTGAAAGGACATGCTAACTGGTAGATGTTTCTGGTAACTTGGAGAAAGCAAGTGTCACTTCTATCTCTAAGAAGAGCAAGAAGGGAAGATGTAGAGATCTACAGGCCAGTTAGCCTCACCTCAGTCCCTGGGCAGATGATGCAACAACTAATCTGCTCAGAGTTAATAAAATGTGTGCTAAAACTACATCTCTTATTTTATTTCCTGATGATTATTCCCTTACCTGTGAGCAAAAGAGTGACATTTTTATGGTTTTATTTGTATGCAAATGTCTGTGACTGAGGAAGAAAGTTATTAATCCATGTTTAGATACAACAGTCCTAGGCTCCTCAAAGCATAATGTTGTGGTTTGAGGCTTGGAAT
>NW_008598749.1:0-215 GCF_000691845.1 Merops nubicus
ACCCCCCCCCAGCCCCGGGCGCCTGGGGTTGTTTCACCCGAAACTAGTTTTTCCAGAGATGGGGAGTTTGGGTCTGTCCCCCAAAATAATGACGTTTCACCCTGTTTTTTTTCCTTGCCCACAGCAGCAAGGAAAAAAATGCCACCCCCATCACCCCACAGATCCCCTGTCCCCAGCTGCTGGGCCCCAGTGAGGGGCCACCAGGGAGCTCCAGG
>NW_008598749.1:330-549 GCF_000691845.1 Merops nubicus
TTGCCGGGGGGGCCCCCCCCTCTGGAGCTGGGTCGGGGTGTCCCCAGCGTGGCTGTGCCACCCCAACCCGGGCTCTGGCAGCACCCGACTGGCCCCTCTCCCTGCAGGACATGGGTGCACCCCACTCAGTGGCCTGGATCCTTTGGGTGTCTTCTTCCCCTGGGCACCCTGCACCCCAATCTTCAGGCACCCTGCTGCCCTGGCAACCCAGTTCTCCCC
>NW_008598750.1:0-1766 GCF_000691845.1 Merops nubicus
TGCTCTGTTACTTGCACATTTTACAGTTACCTCATTTTTCCCATGTATGTATTTGAAGAAAGGCTAATATATAGAAAAAAAGGTTCTTAAAGCTCTAAAAGTGTTTGTTTTTTTCCATTCCATTGGAATCATATTGGTTTTGTAGCATTTAACATAACTAGTATGTTGTATTATATATATGTGTATTATACTGATTGAAATTTTTAACAGATTTGTACTTTTTTTAAAATGAAAGTTGCTAGTTCTGCTTGACCAAGTAGTGCAATCATTATTTTTTTTAATGTTGTGGCTGATTTTGAGAGGGATATTCACTAATAAATGTATGATGTATACCAACAGGCTGTGCCCTGGCTCTTGTCTCAGCTTGGACAGGGGCGCGAGTGGCCCCACTGGGTATTCTGGGGGGGGGGAGAGTGAGGCTGGGCCAGCAGTCCACTCAGGAATGGGGTCCCCAGGTGCAGCCCAGAGGAGAGATGAGGGGAGCCTGATCTTGGAAGCGAGAGCCAGCTGGGTCCTCTGCAGTCCAGCAGCACCACAAACCCCCTCAGAGCTGCCACTGAGCTGGACAGTACTCCCAGCTGCCATCCTGGGACAGCATGTCTTCCTGGGTGGCTCCAGCAACACCCCCTGGGTAGCTTCCACCTCCTCCAACATCCCAATTCTACCATGCCCATGCCCCCAGCTATGGAAGGGTGATCCCTGTGCTCTCCTGGCTGGGCAGGAAACCAGCTCAGCCAGGCTGGCCCCAAGGAACTTGGCAGCTCCAGGCTGGGCACTTCAAACTGAGCAGAACAGACACATCCACCCCACATGACAAAAGGCAGGAGCTCCCCAAGGCCCCTACTCCCCCAACCATGCTGCTCCAGAAGGCTCCACAGTGAGGAGGGGAACAGCTCTTCAGGGAGTAAAGAATCTTCTCTCCCTGTTCCAAGGGCCATACCAGGCTCTGGAGCCATCAAGGAGGCTGGTTTACTACAGTTTTCAGGCTTTAGAAACAATATGGTGTGGAGACCTCAGCTCCTCCCTTCCATGAGGCAGTGCAGGCAAGTGAGCATGGCTACCTGTCCAGAAGCAGTGACTAGCAGGTAGGGAAGGAGCAGGCTCCCCCCACTCTCCCTTTGGGCAGGAACACAGTCCCACTCCACAGCCCTGCCCAATCCCTCTGAGGGGAACAGATACTTCCACCCACTTCCCCCTCTTGCCCTGATCCAGGAGTGCTGACCCAGCCTCACCCTGGAGCAACAACCCCAGCACCACCTCCCTCCCCCATGCTGCACACATGCGTTCATCTTGCACCAGCAGCTCTGCTGGCACAGAAATCACCCATTCAAGGCCAGAAGTGCACCCCCACTGCCGTGGCTGTGGACCCCCCTCCCCAGCGCTCGCTTGTGGCAGGGGCACAGGCAGAAAGCAGCAGCACAGAGATGCTAGAGGCAGAGTTTATTACACTACGCAGGCTAAGAACCCTGGGCAAGACCCCACACGGGTAAGAATTGAACCAGCTCTTTATCAAAAAGTTAATACTATAGTCAACCCCATTTCTCCTTTGGTCATTACAAAGCAAGAGAAATATTAAAAGAAAGATATTTATACACAGAGGGAAGCTGAGGAGATTCTGTCCAGCCCTTCCCTCCCACACCCCTCCCAGCACATTCAGGCGCCCGGTCTTCTGTCAGGAGCAGCAGCAGAGTATCCAATCTTCACAAGATGTCAGGTTTTTGGGGTTTTATTATTACTGTCATCAATAAAAGCAATAGTTACCAAGA
>NW_008598750.1:1838-3663 GCF_000691845.1 Merops nubicus
AGTGCCGTGTCCCGGGGTGTGCAAGGCCTGCCACACGCTTCCTCCCGCCTGCGCACGCGCGCGGCACGGCTGGCACAGGCGACGTGGCCTCTGATCCCTCGTTTGTACGCAGTCTTTTAAAAAAAATATTGTATTATTATAATAATAATATGAATTTCTCTTTCCATTTTGCATCTTCTGGAAAAGTGTCAATCGTCCGTGAGGTCCTGCACAAAGAGGACTTCCGTGTGGCTGAGTCCGGCCTCCTGCAGCGTGGGGGGGTTGGGCCACTCCTCTGTAGGGAGGCAGGGCAGGACACGGCGAGGGAAGTTGGCCTCAATTTGGAACTTTTCGGGGCTTTCTTTTAAGGAGAACAAGAAGTCATGGATCACCTGGGAAAGAGGCACAGAAATAACTGCCAGCTGGGGGAGCAATGACACATCCAGACCACATCCATGGCATCTCACTGGGGGGGGAGTTACCAAACTCGCACCATCGCTGCACCGCAGACCCAAGACAGCCATTTTCTTAGTGTGCATAAAGCAGGAGTCATCACAGAGTGCCAGGGGAGTCCAGACACTGTGTCTGACTCTTCCTACACTATTATTTAATAAGGAGCAAGAAACATCTCAGCTTTTCAGGAGAAGAAAACTATTTGTTCTATTTTTTTTCTCAAATCTTCCTCTTCTAAGCTGGTGGGACCAGGTCCCATGACACCCTCCTTACCCAGGAACAGCTCTGGCTGCTAAGGCTTGCAGCAAATTCCAGTGGAACCAAAGCTTTGCTGAGCCACTCAGATAATCTCTTGACCTTCCTTTACTATGGAAATCCCATCAGCTCTGCCCCAAGCTCACCGTCAGTGACTGTGTGAAGTGGAATCGCCGCTCCACTCTGGAATCGTTAGGCAGCTTGAAAATGATCTTGACGCTCTCTGGGTCATCGGGATGAGGTTCAGGAGGAAGGCATTCAGACTTCCGCTCCTTCTCCTCCTGCAGCGTCTGCAAAGCAAGGAGGAGCCACAGGCACACGCTGAGCTGACCTCTGCTCCTGCACAGCACGGGCACCCCACGTTACCCCCCGGGGCACAGCAGCCCCACAGCAGGGAGGTTGCTCTCACCTGCCGCCGCCTCTCCTCTGCTAGTTTTTGCTGCTGCACTTCCTCTTCCTTCTTCTTTTTCCTCTCCCGCTCCTCCTTCTTCTTGCGCTCCTTTTCCTGGTCCGCACGTAAGGATGCCAGATACGCCTCGTCCTGCTGCTGCCTCAGAACCTGAGTTTGGTTCCTCTCTTCCCTGCAAACGTGAGCAGGGGCAGTTACGGCTCACGGAGCCCACAGGCCGACGGCAGACCCGAGGGTGCAGGTACAGCCTGGTACTCGCAGGAGCACACGCATCGGGGAACGCCTCATTTGGAGAGCCACGAGCTCCTACAAACCAAGCCACTGGAGGCTCTGCAGTCCCTAGCACACAAGCTGCTTCCTGGGCCTGAGTGGGAATGAACTGAGCACAAAACACTGCTCATCCACCGCAGTGTGACAGCATGGACAGACAGCACATACGCAGTGCCGGGGACTGGATTTCTGTCTCATACTTAAGACTCTTCACAGTTTTATCTCCTTCAGGTAACTCCTTGCACATTTCGGAAACCAGGGGCATAAGAACATGTTACTGGGTCTCCCCCAGAGATGGAGGGGCAGACAAAAGATCAGAAGGTGATCACCTACCCTGGACACATCTTACAAATCCCTACAGTTATCAGGGACTGGAGCTTGTGAAGCACTACCAGGAACAGTTAGAGTGCAGCCCAGGCAGCAGCACTTGCTCACTGACTGGCTGCAGCCACCAGCTCT
>NW_008598750.1:3694-15013 GCF_000691845.1 Merops nubicus
TGCCATGGCTCCTGCTGACCACTGTCCAGGCTCCCCCTGCAAAGCTCCAACAGCTAAGGGTGCGTTGCAGCTGCAGGAAACAGCAGAGCACTGACCCACCTTTCTGTGGTGGGACATCCCGCTCCCTGGCTATGGATGGCCTGAACTGATGGACCAATGATCCCGCTGGGAGGAGGAGAGCCCGTGGGCTGTGTTACAGAACAGGAGCTGCTGAGCTATGGTGTCTGGAGGCAGGAAGGGGCAGAGCAGAGCCTGCCTCTGCAAGGTCTGCATTACCAGAGCTCAGGTCCTGTCGTACCTTTCCAGGCGTTCAGACACCAGGTAGGTCTGGTTGGCATCCATGATGAACATCAGCTGGTTAACGAGGTCATCAGCCTGGATGAGGCCTTCTAGCCGCCCAACGACCGTCATCCTGCGGTCCTTCAGCATAATCACAGCCAGGAACGGGTACGTGTTCTCTCGCAGAGCCTGGGAGACTGGGAAACGGGCACCAGCATCACCACAATGCCCCATCCATCCAGGAGGGTCAGCAAGGGGTACAGCACAAATGCTTTCATCACCCAGGGCCTACGAAAGCCACTATCTCTTCTGGAGCAGAAAAGGCCGCAGGCTCCATTTTGTCAAACTAAACCCTGTAAACTAGCAAAGGGAGCACAGACACTGAAGGGAAAAAGCAAGCTTTCAAGTCACCAAAAAGGTTCTTTAATTCACAAAGGAAGTAAATTACTCCAAATACTCATTTGGAATGGGACATAAAGCCCCAGTTTAAACTGCAGGAGAAGAAACACAAGGAAACACTGCTAAGATGATGAAAGACAGCCAGACTATGGAAGGTAGTGACATGGAGAAGACAGCAGAATGTCCATCCTGGACAGTTCTGAACAAAATTAGGTTGTTTCTGCCAGAGGCAGGCTGTTTTGAGGCAGGGAATGGAGTAGATGAGGGGCTTTTAAGGTACAGTTCACATGTGGCTGCTGACTGCCTCCTCCTCAAAACATGCATGGCACACCACACAACCTGGAGCCATCATTACCAGCAGAGCCCTCAAAACTAAACCACAGCACTCCATGGATTAAATGGAACAATCCTTCCCAGCTCTGCTTTCTAGGCTACGGCTCCAAAGCATTGCAGCAATGAAGCAGCAGTCAGTCAAAGAACATCTCCTTTGAAAGCCATTCTTTTGAGGTGTCAATAGCTGGTAGCTGAACTATGAAGCCAAGAATAACCGAGATTTAGTACCAGAACTCCCAGCCTCTGTCACCACGAAACAGCAAGGGCCAGAAGCAATGCAGGAAGCATAAACACAACTTTGGGAAAGGGCCCCATCTGCAGCAAAACCATACTAAAATGCTGGCAGGCCAGGTACTGACAGCTCTGGAAAGACAGTACTTAAAGGACCTCACCGTAGACTCTGGAGGAGACAGACTGTAAAGATGACTGTCTCAAAGGGAAAGAACACACCTAACAAGTCACTCCTGGCCTCAGGTCTAACACAAGCCAGCGGTAAGGGCACAACTAGTTAGATACCTGTTTCTGCACTTGGCTTCATCCTCAGCACACACCCAGCAGCTCCCATTAACAAGGCACTGAAAGCAGCTCCAATGCCTGCAGCAAAGAGCATGCAACCAGGACCATCCAGAAACATGGGAACAGTGGAGGTTAAGAGCAGAAGGTGCTTCCCTCTCTCCTGGTTCCAGCTGGGAGAGAGTTAATTTTCTTCCTAGTACCCTGTACAGCGCTGTATTTTGGATTTAGTGTGAGAAGAATGCTGACAACACACGTTTTAGTTGTTGCTAAGTAGTGCTTATCCTAAGTTCAGGATTGTTCAAGTTTCCCATGCTCTGCCAGTGAGCAGGTGCACAAGAAGCTGGGGGAAGACCATGGCCAGAAGAGCTGACTCAAACTAGCCACAGATCATCATGCTCATTATATAAACTGGGGGGATGAGTGATGATCAGTCAGCAGGTGGTGAGCAATTGCACTGTGCATCATTTATCCTCCCTGGGTTTTCTCTCTACCTTTGTTATATTCCTTTTTATTATTATTCTAACATTGTTATTTTATTTTAGTTAAACTGTTCTTGTCTCAACCCACAAGTTTTACTTTTTTCCCTGATTCTCCTCCCCATCCCACTGCCAGGGGGGAGAAGTGAGCACGCAGCTGTGTGGTGCTCAGTTGCTGGCTGGAGTTAAACAACGACACCCTGGCACTCAAACAGGGATCCAGGCCCTCTGAGATACTGCACAGAAACCAACATGCAGCTCCTCACACGATCCCAAAACATCTTGGCTGCTCGCACACACACATAAAAAAAAAAGTGTGTCTCAGACACATAAATTTGTCAGAGCATTTGGCCTGTTTGAGAGAGGGGAGGGGACAGGTAAAGCTCATGAGGGACACACTCACCTCTGTATCCCTCTGGTTTATTGGTTGAGCAAGCCCAGAAGAGCATTCTAGTGTTTATGAGGGTGATCACCTCAGGTACGCACAGTGTGTTGCTAGGGGATGAGAAAAGACTGTGTGAATGACACTGCATTGGAAAGGCAGAGGTAACTGTTTGGAAAACTCTCCTACCTACCGGCAGAATTCATCTGTGTCTTGGTGGTCATCTCCATGAAGGTAAACCAACAGGAAGCGCAGCTCCCGCTTGGCATCATTCAGTGCCTTGGCATGAGAGCAGAGGAGGTAAG
The DNA here is from genome assembly GCF_000691845.1 of Merops nubicus. NCBI lineage: Eukaryota > Metazoa > Chordata > Aves > Coraciiformes > Meropidae > Merops > Merops nubicus. The sequence goes on from NW_008598750.1 coordinate 6,385, forward strand.
AGTTACAGGGTCTCTGGGCAAGGGGAAAGCAGCACCCACAAGACCTGCGTGACACAGCTCAGCAACATTCACCCAGGCCATTACGCTGCCACTGGTGTGGATTTAAGGGAGCAGCAGTGGAGGATGAACCTGTCAGACCTCCTGACTAAACCCTCACTTAAGGGGCCAGCAGCGGTGTTCTTCCACACCCCTTTCAGGACGTTGCTTTGGAGAACACCAAACTGAAGAGCAAAGCCAGGCAGGGAACTGCACAGACTCACACCCCCTGCCCTGCCTGGCTGGGGTGAGCAGCTCTCCTTCACCCTCAGATCCACAGCACCCAAGGCTGAGCTTTCCACTCTAGACTGCACAGGCAACAGTCTTGGGACCACATTGAGTGAAAACATTACCAAAAAAAGATGACTCAATAATGCTGCAGGCCCCAACAAAAGAGAACAAAAAGTTTCTGCATCTACAGTCTCTGGATTCCACCCGCCCAAGAGCATTTGAGAACAAGACCACAGAGTAAGTGCACAATAGGCTCCCTGTTTTACTGGCACCGAGTTTTGGTAGCCTAACCATTCGGTGGTTATTTAAGCGTGGATTCCAGGAAGACAGAGGGGCCCAGAAGAGCTGCGGAGGTGGTGAGCTCTGTCACTGTGCAGCGTGGAGCAGATACAGGCTCCACATTCTTCTCTGGCAGTCGGGAAGCAGTGCTGATCCAAGTGTCTGCTGGGACACACTGCAGGAGGCCCTGCACTAGGCCAGGCTCAGAGAAGCTGCAGAAGAGGCAGTACCCACTGGGACATCCCTCTTTTGCAGAGAGCACCATCAGCTCAGATCTAACATATGGAAATCTCACCTCCCAGAATTTCTTCAGGAGCTCCCTCTCAGTTTTAAGGTGCAGCACCAAGTTCTGGATTTGCATTATAATACAAACCCAGGCAGTCAATCCCAGTTTGGTGAACAGAAGGACAGACTCTGGCATACCACATCAATTTATAAAAACAAAGGCAGGACTACAAAGAATAGCTGTTGGCTACAGAGCCATACAGACGGTCGAGGAACAGTCAGAGCAGCTTTGCTTTCCAACTTGGCAGGCTTGGCATATCATCAAGCCTGGCAGACACTGGTTTTCCAATCTGCTTGTTCACCAGCTCTCCATTACCCTGTTAGAGAGTTTGGGGACAAATGCTGGGCTTTCAGATGAAAAGTGATTTTGCCCTGATACCACCTGGCAAAATCCCCACTCCATCTCCCCAGCATTTACACACCAAGAGGTGACACTGACCTGGCTGTATGTTCCCTGGTAGAAGACAGGGTGTATCCTCCCATATTTTTCCTCAAACATATGAATAAATGAAATAATGTCACCCACTGGGTCAGTGACCCGACTACGAGGATCAGGGCGTATGAAGCGTAGAGCAAACCTAGGAAGGAAGCAAAGGATGCTGGAAATTCAGCTTGCTGACTTTGTGAAGAACAGATTTTCTTTTCCAGTCACCAGTATTCATAAGGAAAAAAATTAGAGCTGAGACCCTTGAACATTTATAATCACAACCTAAACTGCCACCTGCTCCAAACTGATACCGTTGCTACACAACCCCCCCAATCAACTGTTATCTCATGCCAGGCATCAGCAAGTATCTGAATTCTGTGTGATTAGCAGTTTTGACTTCCTCTGAAGCATCAGGCATAAGCCACACCAGCAGCATGAGGTTTGAGGAATTTAGTCAGACAGGCTGTTAAAAGCCACAGAGTTTTGTCCAGATAACTTTGAAAACTGCATTTCTGCTATTCCAAGCCTAACAATTCCAGAGCACAAAGAGTTGCAGAAAGAAAACATTGCACTAGGAGTCCAAAGAAGACAGAAGAAACAGTTGTCCCTCTGAGGCTGAAAAAGCTTAACTGCCAGGCAAGTACCAATGATGTTCAGTTCTATTGATGCACAGAAGTAACTCTGAACTTTGGTAAGTCTCCAAGGGTAAAAAAAGTAATACAAGAGAGGAAACTGCTGAAACAATGCAGATGGCAGGACTGCTGGGTATTTACCACCTTTCAAAACTCCCTTTTCTCTTCACCAGTGCTGTGGGGAGGCCAGATGAAGCAGCAATTTGGGGCAGTAATGGGAGAAGAGGCAACAGACACCAGAGGGGGAAAAGCAGAGGTGTTTGCCCAAGTAACACACAAGGGCTGGGGCAGGTTAACCTGAAGCCCAGCCCAATGGGATATGATTCTGATCAAGCTGTTCATCCAAGAATGCCAGACAGTCTGACACCGTTTTGCATCCCATTTGCATAGCATTCAAACTGTAAAGCTGCATGGAGGTACAATTCCAATTAAATTACTTTGTTTACAGAGCTGCAAGATGCTCTTTTGCTCTGCAGTAAAATGTATTTCTTATTAAACAGCATAGGAACTTTACGAGGCTACAGATAAAGCCAGCTGAGCAAATAAATGGAAAATCTGCCATTAGACTCAAAGCTCCAAGTGACAGGTAGAGCTGAAGCTCAGCTAGAGTGTGCCTTGATGCAGTCGACACGTGAGTCAGCACAAAAAGGTACTTACCTAAATATATCAAGTAATGTGTAATAGGTAAATCGGAATGGAAGCATTATGAAGTAGTAACCCCATCCTAACAGACCCTGCAATTACAAACAATTAATTAGCACAGTCTCCACCCCAGGAACAGGCCTGCTAAAGCAAAGTGTCCACCAGCATCAACCACACATGGGAATATCAGGGCTGTAACCACTGCAGAAGAGCTCAGCAATATTTGAGTTAAATTTCCTGGCTTCAGACATGTCAAGTGATTAACATGGTTCATTCAGAATTCAAGGTGACAGGTCTGAAAACAGCATCACTGACTGTTCAAGCAGCAATGCCTTCACTCTGCTCATTTCTTAACTGTGCAAAGGAATTAACAGCACTGAGTCCCACAAGTGCTCACGTCAATTTGTTTGTGAAACATTAGTGCAAGTCATTGATACCGTATTCAAGTCAATGCATATTTTTGGGGGACTACAAAATGAAAAACATATGACTCTGACATAAGGATGGGACAGTCCTTTGTTCCAAATGAACTCATCAAAACCCTTTACTATGCCAGAGCAAGACATTCTATGACACAAAGGAGGTTGCCTTCTGTTGTGAATCAACCCATGGAGAAAACAACCACAGTAGTAATAGGTGCCACAGGAATTTTACATTTTGTTTCAGAAGATAAAATAATTAGATCAGAAAGGAGATAACAGCATACAAAGAAAACAATTCATTTTCCTGTTTGCAGATCGTTTTTCACTAAGCATCCAAGAAGCAGGACAGAATCCAGTGTAAGGTAACTTGCCCTTGGCTGTGGCCTTGAGACAACGTAGCTGTAGATCCTGTGGTCTGCTGTATTGACCTGCAACGGCCGTGATGGAGGAGGATTGAAGACACTTGGGACACCCTCTTGCTCATTCAGTCGGTCCTGTACAGCTGCCTTTGACACAAGAATGAGCAAAGGGAGGTTACAGATGTTTAAGGATTGCAGAAAATTTTTTTTATACTTTAGACACTACCAGTAGGTATTTTTCCACAGCCCCAGTGTACAGCTCAGCACAAACCATGACCACCAATATTGGTTTCTGTACAGAAAGCTTGCTCCACAGCAGCCTGCACACGTGCACTACAGTCTGCCAGTCAGGTGGCTCTTCACAGCCAGAACAACTTCACCGTATCACCAAAAACAGCTCTCCAGATGTATCAAGACACTGTCAAAGAGCTACTAGTGTAAATTCAGGGGCTGACAAATTAAATCTTACTGGTAGGCTTCCCTCTGCTCCTTTCTGCAGAGTACTCTGTTTAATCCAGGTACTCTGAAACTGCTACAACTCTTATTTGCAGTGGTACCTCTATGTTCCAGTTGTGCTGCTCCAGCGTGTGACGACATTGGTCCATGGACTCTATGCCAGTCAAGTCCTAAAGAAGAAGAATAAAAGCAGGTGAGTGCCAGGCAGCATGGTATTTTTACTGTTCTTTATGACCAAGGCATAGACAGGAGTTACAACACGTTACTGTATTGCCTCAGCTTAAGAGCAGGGCAGCCTGAGCCAACCCAAATCCATAAACACACAAGAGGCCACAAACAAGCCTTTGCACTCTTCCCACACGAGCCAGATCCCAGCAGTGCCCAAGGTCTGTTACAGCTGCACTCAGCCCAGTCAGGAGTCCAGCACAACACTACCCACAAATTTCACTCTGGAAGGGTACTCCAGGCTGATGCCTTCAAACATCTCAAAGAAATCATCAACTTAAAAGACAAGCAAAGGATTCTGAAAACCCAGGATGACCACTACCCAGCTTGCTCCAAGCACAGAGATAAAACCCAAAGCAAGCCAGGCACTAGTGAAGGCTCACTAGAGGTTTCCAGCATCACAGGGGATTCTATATTAAAAAGCCACCCAAACAAAATCCAGTCCAATGCAGACAGGACCCAAAACATAATCCTGTCACACCAGCAGACCTCAAAGCCACTGGGCTCTCACATCTGTGTGCGGGAAGGCAGATTTTAACCTCATGCCAATCAGAACTTCTGCACAAGAGGTCAAACAACACTATTTGTTATTACAGGAAGCCACGTCAGCACCTCCCAGAGACATCTCTGCCAAAGTGAACGTCCCTGTCGTGGTGCACAAACCCATCTCCTTGCACCACTCGCTGTAAGGTGCTTGAGCAGAGGTCTTGGGGCTGTACTGCACCCACCGCCGCAGGGCCGAAGCACCTGCAGGAAAGCAGAGCCACAAGTGTGCAGTGCTGCCCTAACTGTCCTTTGAGCTGGTCAGGGAGAGATCGTTACAGGAGACAGCATCAACAGTGCGTCAATTCTGAAGAAAACTACTGCTATTTTAAAAGGAATAGAAGGGTTTATTTTATAACCGGGCTCCAGAAAGCTGAGAAAAGGGTTATACCTTCAGAAACCGTTACTCAGCTCAGATGCAAGATGACATAAGCAATAATGATAGTCACAAGCAGTGTAACAAATTCAACATAGAAAACATGCTGCTGATCTAAGAAGATTTTTGAAACATGACAATTCTCCAGCAAGGTCATTCTTGACAAGGGACCTCCACAGACTGTTAATGCTCCATGTTCCCACCAGGCAGATTTCTCCCTAGAGCTGTCCTGGCCAGCTGGGGTAACTAACCCTAGTGAGGGGCAGCTCCCGGGGAGGAGGCAGGCTGCTCTCCCTGGGGCAGGCAGAGCCCACGGGCACTGAGCTACAGGAGCTCTGCTTCACCCGTCCCACATGCCCGGCGCTGTGGCACCCAGCAAGGTCTCAGGCACACAGGAGTTTGGCAAAAGGCGTGGAACTTACACTGCCTGTGTCCATTGACAGCAGAGATTTCCTGTAGGAGGCAGCTGACAACTGCAAGCAGAGAGCAGTGTACTGATATAAATCCCTGTGTGAGGTTTTGATTACACCTTGTGATCCAAGCCATTGTCAGCAATCCTGTCTAATTCCACTCATCATCCCCCTCTCATTTCTTGCTTCATTTAAAAGCCCCTGAGGCAGTCTTGACAAGTTGACCATTTAAGAACGAAGTTGAACTGCTGGGTTTTTTCCACTGGAGAAGAATTCCCTTGGCCTGCCCCAACTCAGACACTCCACACACTATTTCCACCCGAGTCACTCTGTGGACAAAGGCCTATTCAATCCCTGTGCTCTGTTCACACTTTTGAGCATTTTTTTAGCTTCTTTCTCATGAAGTCTCCATAGACCTCTACCTTCTCCCCAGCCTACTGAGCAAAACCCGCTTCGTTCTGCCGTACGGAACCAGACCACTCACAGCACTGCTGACATTAGCTGTGTGATCACAGTCACTAGGAAAAAAGCACTTCAAGTCACTGCCCAGTAGTGTAGAAATACTTATTAAAAAGTAAGTTTGCAGCACACCTTGCAAGAAAACACTAATTACATAGAAAATGCAGCTCAGCAAGCTCAGCTGTCGCTGCCAGAACATTGTCATTTATCACTCAGCTTCATCATTTAGTGTTTTAGTTTACGTTTAAAGATGTGCTTCACTGAGTAAAATTTAGGTTTTATATTCTTTTTTTTTTTCCCCCCTCTTTTTTTTCCCCCACCCCAAACTCCTTCAGAAGGCACTTCATTGTCCTTTTAGGACATCTTAAAAGGCACTTGCAATTTACTCAGTTTGATTTTACAATGGAGTCACAACGCATCTCGAAGCCTTGAAAATCTGATCACCATTCCTAAACATCCTGGAAATTCTGCTGGTGTTTGCAAAATTTACAAGATTCAGAAACTTGTTCACACCTTTGTCTCTAGACATCTGGATTACCTCTGAGCACTAATAACAGGGCTTCATGACTGATCATCCCTTCCTTTTTAAATTATGCAAAATGCTTTAGCAGTTTTAGGTCAGAAAGCAGCACCAAAGTAACAGCCACAGAGAACCATCAACAAGCATTTACTGAGCACTGAATCACTGTGGCCTCTGCAAGACTTACTGAGCATCACACAGACAGACCATAGGCCAGCTGCCTTCATCCCTTCCTGGCCATCAGCCCAGCAACAGGCACACCACTGGTCACACCTCGGCCTTCTACATAACAGCACTTCTCCGTGGAGGTGAATCTACTTTTTTTTTTTCCTTAGTATCTTAACATAGTTGCTCTCAACACAAAACAGAAGAGACAAAACCACCCCAGCAGCACTGTGCCCAGTGCTCCCACCACCCTTCTGACTGGTGAAGCTGCACAATTAAACACGGCAGGAAAAAGAAATTGCCCGTGCAAAGGCAGCTTTTTAAGCTGAATGCCTTTTTGAGTGTTACTCTGACATGCTCCGCGAGCCAGATGCTACAGTTCCAGGATGTTTTGGAAGACAGACGAGTGCAGAATGACTGGCAGCCAGCAGGAGAACTGCAGGACGACGATTCAACTGCCAGTGTAGACAGCCCTTGCTGTAAACACCAATACTGCTCAACATCACTCCCAAGGACCATTTGTACTGTTACCTCACTACCTCCCATGTGCCACTGCTTCACCTTAGCCACAGAAATGGATCAGTAACTTGAAACACCACCTAACTTCCACCACAGCAGCTCTAGCATTTCTGGTCAATCTCAGGGCTCACTGCAAACTGTGCCGTTCACATTGTCAGACAAGCATGATCTCAGTATCGTTAAGGCCAAGAGAACAAACAGTATCTTCAATCAGTCACTAACTTCTAGTTTCCTACTCACTGTAGTCCCATTAACTGCCCCAAAGAGCATATATCTTTTATATAATAACAAATAAAGCAATAAGGCCCCCTGTAGTTAAAATTAATCCCATTTAACTAGCACCCTCAAACCTTCAAATAAATGTAAATCCAAGCACAAGCCTATGGATAATATTTAGAAAATATTAACTACCACAACTACTGCTATCAGGAAAATTCAACACTGCCTTCTCGAATGCTGCTCGAAGCAGAATGCCATCCTAAAACACACCAGAGCTGCTGCTGAATATAATTACTTGCAGCTCTCACCTTTGAGACTGCCCAGGACACCGGAATCTTCTCAGTACTGATGTAGCAGACAGTGCAATTCCACGCGTCAAAAGCTGAAGGAATACTCCTGAGTGGACAAAGGTTGTCAACTGGACTTACGAAACCGTTCCCTCTGCAGATACTCGTATGTTGAAACAGCATAAGAGACAAATCCACAGGACTGGAGCTGGCACTGCTCTTAATTCCCAACCCACTGCCAAATTCCAGAGAATTATGTTTCCAAGGGTAAAGAACATCTGACTTCAAGCTGGAAAAGGGCCTTTAATAAGCGTTTGTCTTTGCATATTACAGCAAATACTCCTATGAGGGTTTTGATCAGTACGTACTACACCAAGTAGGAAAGACACCTGGAGTTTCTTGTTTCCTCCTTCCTCTTTAAAGTTGAGATATTTTCAGACCGAGTATTTTGTTTTCCGCAGTTGAAGGTAGAGATAGAATCGTGAGTGCTAACTTGTTCCTTTGTGAATAACACTCCATTACTTCACATTAGCATATTGTAATGTTAGACATCAGCCCAAGTGTAATGGGCACAGATCAATAACAAGATCCTACAAAAGCTGCTCTGCTGTTTCTTCCATCTCCCAATTGGATCTCCACTTCCACAGCTTGCTTAAGCTGTTCACATCAAGTTTCTCTCTACAGATGCCAATACAGCTAAATTTTGACAGCTGAAAAATTAGATGCTTTTATTCCTTTACATTAGCCAATGCTTTGGCAGTAAATGGGAGGCTGAAAGCATGCAAGAGTGTTGCGTTGCTCTCATTTCAAGTTTATCCCAATTACATGTCCATATTGGTACTTTTTTATATGCTGGGAGCCTGCCATAGCAGGGTGGCAGAGAACTGTCCCCAGGAAGAGCTGCCTCTCCCACCGTTCTGCCAGCAGAGCTGTTTAGAGGAGCACTACCAAAACACACCAAGCAAACATCAGTAGAATTAACGCAAAACCTGTATTTAAGCTGTAACCCTGATGGCCTGGGCCACAAACCTGATAGCAGGCATTCACCTCTGCCTCAGAAGGAGCAATTTCCAGCAGAAGCAGGATAAACAGTGTAGAGCATGGCATCTTCACCCAGAAGAGCGGGCTGCTGGGAGA
>NW_008598750.1:15044-17294 GCF_000691845.1 Merops nubicus
GTCTGCTGGGTGAATGGCAGTCTCCAGCTCTCACTCAATGCTTCTTTCTGGCTCTCCACTTAACTGGAACACTACCAGGGGCCTTCTGCTAGTGCTTACCTTGTCTTGTGTATCCCCACTCCTCTCCTAGTCCGCTCGATCTACACTCAGAGGATCCCAGACTGGTTTGGGTTGGTGGGGACCTTAGAGATCATCCTGTTGCAACCCTCCAGCCACAGACAGGGACACCTCCCACTAGGCCAGGGTGCTCAAAGCCCCATCCAAACTGGCCTTGAACACTTTCAGGGGTGGGGCATCCAGCACCTCTCCAGGCAGCCCGACCCAGTGCCTCACTACCCTCACAGTGAAGAGTTGCTTCCCTATATCTAATCTCAATCTACACCCTTCCAGTTTGAAACCACTGCCAAGCCATCTCTGTGGCAGTATAATGTTCTTGCCACCACAGACTATTGGACAGATAACTTTACACTTGCACTGTGTTAGTAATCTTTGAAAACACATCAGTATGCCTTGCAAAGACAGCGGGAATCCCTGGAAGGTTTACAAGCTCACTGTAGCAGTATTTTGCACCAATAGCAACATACAAATGATTTTGTGGGACTCTGCCATCCCCTCCAAACAACAAATGCTATTTAACACAGTCTAGCTAAAGGAAACAAGAAAAAAAATCTTTTCCAGGTGGACCAATTTACCTCATTTCAAAGAAACAAGCAAGACCACACACCTGAGCCCCTTCAAGCCAGGTGTGAAGCACCAAAAGAGAAGGAATCACCAGTAAAGTCTTTCATTATCACAGCCTTGGTGAAAAGCCACCCCAGGAGACAGGAAAATGAGAGGATCCTAGTATTGACACCTTCTGGACTGTAGCTTTTGCAGCAGGCTCTGGACAGTAGCTGTATTTTCACTGAAAAGTTTCTCCCCTGTATAGCCTCAGGAGAATTTTCCTTCACTTTAAAACAGGGCTCAACAGGCAACTGGACTAAAACATGAATCTTCCTCCTGACTCCTTCGCCTTCAGCCCCCAAGCCACTGTCCATAGCAACACCAGGTAGCATTAGGAAACAGGATTCTTTAGTTTCACAGCTGCCCACAGAGTTTTCAAAATAGCAACAGGGGCACTGTGGAGTGCAGCTGGTCCTATCTATCCAGATTCTACATATTAATAAGTACTACAATATCTTACAGCAAGAGAATGGCAGCTGGAGGACAGTATTTGCACATACATATATATATGTACAGCATAAAACAGTGGCTTAAACCTCAAATACTTACCAGGGAAACGGCAGCACTAGGAAAGCAATTGCTAACATCACTCTTTCTCCTCTGTATGTAAACTAAGATCACCTAAACATCTTAATTTGCAGTAAAGGTTTAGAGTGAATGTCTGCGAAAGAAGTTTCCTCACAGCTACAGCCACAGCACAGCACTGCAGTGCATGGGCTGCCCCGGGAGGCCGCTGGACCCCTGCTCCCCAGGAAAGCTTTGGCAAGTCTGTCAGGAACAGGAAGGAACACCTGCCCTCAGCTCCCTGCGGCACGCAGGCCTGGATGCCTCCCAAGGCCCACTAAGCCCTAGAATTCTACAGTTACACCACACCAAACACAAAGCAGAGTCTTAAAAAAGAAGAATGCGAAGGAACAAAGTTGGACAAAACACTCATGAAAGAAAATATCATATTTGTAAAAACCCTGCAACTCAAGGAACACCACATGACACCCTACAATTCAGAAACAAATCCAAGGCACCTGCAGATCATTTTCATTAGCCAGCATTTAATGACTTCTCACCAAGCAGCCTCAAGCATTTCGACTTCACAGCACTGTTTTTTCCCCAAGAAATCCCACCTGCAGATTGGTCTTTTTTCAATTATTCAGGTGCTGCACAGCCCTGAGGCCTTGGCAGACCGAATGTTAAGCAACCCAACCCATGTTATACAGTAGACAGCAAGATTAGATCATTACAATCCCCGGTGGCCTTCCCATAGCACACATCACCAAACTGTGAGGGTTTGAAACAATTTTTTGAGAAACCAGATTCCACAGAACCCCACCGGCTCACCCTCCCGGGACACCAGCACAGACTCACCCACTCACCGCTAATGACAAGAAAGGGGATTTTTCAGCCTACCTAATTAAAATGGCCGGGCCTTACCGAAAGGCTTTTCCCGTATAGAGTTAATTGGTTTATTCAGCAGTCAGTCGCTTCCTGCCTCTCCAATTAGCGATGACGGAACACCATTCCTAACGAAGC
>NW_008598751.1:0-1089 GCF_000691845.1 Merops nubicus
CCCATTCCAAGCCTCAAACCACAATAGCACCGTAAATCAGAATGAGGCAATGGCCGAGCTCTGGTACGGTGGGCGCGGGGGGACTGGAATCACCATGTTGAGCTACAAAACTTTTGGAAAAAATCAATCATAACAAATTGTAAAGACTCTAATTGATGCCAGAGTGGAGGCCTCCTTGATTTATGGAAATCCTAAAAAGTTCAAAGGAACAGCTGTGATTATCACAGGCTTAGGAGGAAAACAAATAGAAGCAGTGCAAACCCAAATAGAAATGAAAAGTGGAAACCTCCCCAAAATGGCTGTATTCAGTTATGATTGTTCTAGTCCTAGAGTATGTAATTGGAATAGATATTCTAAAAGGACTCACCTTAAACCTCCCTGATGGTCGGTACCAATTTGGAGTAAAGGATTATATCAGTGTCCGAGTAATTTTAGTAGGAAAGGTAAGAATGCCTCCTGTACATGTTCCGGCTGCAACCAAATTAGTGACAATGAAACAATAAAGGATTCCAGGGGGACATGAGAAGATATCTTAAACAGTTGAAGATTTACTGACTACAGGAGTTTTAAAATCAACCGTCGCAGTGCGATCTGGCCAGTTAAAAAGAATGATGGGTCATGGAGAATGCCAACACCACCAAGAATGTGAAGGATTTCAATTTACGATAGAGTGAAGAAGATGTGTGCTGCATCTGCCTTTGTGTGTATTACTGGACAGTGTGATGAGGATCTAAACTGTGCCAGTTGTGGACCTTGGTCAACCCTGTGTATCCCAGCATTCTGGAAATGCGATGATGAGAAAGACTGGGACAGCCTCGCTCTCCCTGGTCTCTCCCATGTGGGCGCGGCTGTCTGTGAGAAGTTGGGCTGTGGGGGTCAGGAGCAAGGTGCGGCTAGAGAAAATGACCCAGAGGTCAAGAAGACTGAACTGCTGTCTGTAGTGATTGACCTAGAGTTGGATAAAAGACACTGTGATACCTCTATGTCTGGAGACAGTGTGAAAGGTATGATTCATCCATGTGTCAGGGGGCCAAGTGAGACGATGGGCCCTAAAACCTAAGCCCTGAATTGAATTTGACACATGGATAA
>NW_008598752.1:0-16419 GCF_000691845.1 Merops nubicus
CGAGGCCGCCCGGGCTGCCCCCGGGGTTCCCCGCCAGCGAGGACAATGGCAGCCGCGCCAGGAGCCTCCCTCGGCACCCGAACCGCGGAGAAAGGGGAAAGGAGAGGAAGGAAAAAAAGTCCCTCGTCCTCGGAGCCAGACTTTAAGTGCGGCCCTTTGAGGTCCGCCCCGCGAATGGGACGCGGCTTCCAGTGGCCCCTAGTAACAGAAACACGGAGGCGGGAGGAACGGATGACAGTCTTACTTCCTTTCTTTGCCCCCGAAAAAAAAAAAAAAAAAATTAAAAAAAGGAATGACATCCTGAAAATCGTGTCGCAAATGCACGGCATCAGCTATACCTGGCTGATGGGAGGGAGGATGAAGATGCAGGCTCTGTCTGGGCTGGGGGGTCAATACCCAGGTTAAAAATTATTACCGGCTGGAGGGTGACTTAAACATTGCCCTTCAGCTTCAGAAGCAATCCACGGTGCAGAAATCCTGACTTAAAATAAAAGCTTTATGTTTTCACGCATCGATAACGGTTAGCTATACCCTATGGTCTGCAACAATTGTTACTTTTGGCATTTTGTCCCATGGGTATGTGGCCCCAAGTTTTTCCGCAGCTATCCACAGATTATACACTTTTACTCGTGTATGGATAGCTCTGTTTACAATTAAGCCTGTCCACTGCTTTTTTTTTTTGGATTGTAACCCTTGTTTTTCAGATGGTTACATTTTGCACTACTGTGCCACAAAGTTTCCCATACTTGTAGCCAGTTCAATTTTGTAAAGCTTTTTTCTTTTATTGGGCAAAAATAGTTCAATTGTTTCTCCAAACAAATTAAAAGACAACTGTCTTTCCCACTATTCTCACCCATGTTAAAAAACTCTTTGCAACTAAGTCACTGAACGAAGTTCTAGTATCTTCCTCTACTGGAGAAAGGAGTCAGGTATGGCAGGACGATGATCAGAAATCTATTTTAATTCAACTCCGTTAGTAGATGGGGGAGGAGAGACTGTAGTTTGTATATGCTCAATTAGAGCTTTGCTACTAAATCAACCAGAGATCCTACCTACATGAAATGCCACTCTTGTGCCACCACCTCCAGAAGACAAGTGCACATGGGCTAGCGCGGGGCTGCAGCAGATGGAGAGGACAACCTTCCTCTGTGTCCCTCCCCGTCAACCCCATTCTGCAGAGAAATGACCCTGTCTTCAGGAAGTTCTTCCACCCTGCCCATGCACAGGCAGGCAGTGAAGAGACTGGAGGTTAATTCTCTCTGGAGAGCAGAGAAATCAGAGTATTACCTTAAAATAACATGACAAGTGAGAGTAGCTTGTATGTGAAAAAAAACCTGGGGCAAAGAGTTCTGAAGAGATAGAGCTTTTCCTATGGCCTCATTTATTATATCTGTGCAAACCTCGGTAGCAAATAAGCTAACAGTTATACAGGCAATCATCTCATTTACCTCACAGTCGTGATTCATTTCTTCACCTGTGATAAGTGAAACAGTGCTTCGTTGGGGGGAAAAAAAAAAATGTCTTTATTTTTATGACCATAAGCAGTTCAATTAGAATTGCACAGGTAATTCTACCTCCAACATTTTTTACTTATGAAAGCCTGATTTTTTTCCAACTTTACACTTCCTTTAACATAACCAAAAGCCTTTATTAAGATAGTACCTAAACCACCAGGAAAAGCAAGGAAGACCTTTTAACTTACTGCAATACAAACATAAAAGGTGGCCTGTGTAACGCAAAGTTTATGGTCTGAACATTGACAAAAATTCACGAGCAAATACATTTTGTCATCTAAGGCCAAAACCCTAAACCCTGCTCACAAATTCCACTGCATGCAAAGACCAGGAATTATGTTATTCCTGTCTGCTATGCTTTAAAGGGAAAGTGGCATCTTCCAGAAGGGAAAAAGATTGGATAAGCACTCTTCAGTGCTGGATTTTGTTCAGCATTACAGCTCTCCTCTGAACCTTCTCCTTGTCACCATTGCTGCAACGCGCTGACTAGAGCTGGGCCTAGTTTTTTGGCAGAAGCTTCCTCCATCCTAAAAGTCATAGAAGCTTTATGTCATTCTCTCATAGCCACCCTCCTCCTGTTTATCCTTCTGCTGGCTACCTTGCTCACAGCATCACTTCATGCATTCACTTGATTATTCACTGTAATCTGCAAAGCTTTTCTGGTGTGAAATTTAATGCAGAGAGGTTTTAATTACTGTGAATTTCCAGTGAAGTGTGGTTGAGTTTCCTCTCCTAACTTTTTTTCCTAAACCAACAGGAAAAAAATCAGAATCTGAATGCAGCCATGTTTTCCTCATCAACATAGCCATTATTTCTACCATTCTTTACTCTTATTTGCTTTTTCTACATAATGTTTCTTAAAATATTGTTACACATGGAACTGTGAATAAAACTAGCATTTACAAGTGCATTTCCAAACTATTTTCAAATAAGTTAAAGTTATTATTCTGTAAGGTAGAAGGTTATAAAGAAATTGTTGAAGGCTTATGACAATGTGTAATACAGATATTGGTGCACAAAGCCTTCTCCGTGAGCAATTGCATTTACCCTGTAGAATCACTCTGCACACCTTTATGGAGCATTGCGTCCCCACTTACTCATTAACCTTCCTAAGTGGATTTCAATACAGTCTTTATGGAACCATTGAGATTTTTGTTGACACAGTAACTAACTCAAACCCATGAAGAAAACAAAAAGAAATTTAAGGCCATTAAATCTACTGTACCCTCTTCACCTTCTTCGGGATGGAAGGCACCTGTCAAGGTCTTCTGGCTGAACCCTCAGCTCCATGTAGGGCCACTTTTGAAGTTCTGCCAGGTTTCCCAGGGTCACATCCAGCTGAGCTTTCACTGTTTCAAAGAATAAAGAGTCCGCAGCCTTAGTGGATGACCCATTCCAGTGTTTGACCACATTTGTGAATTTTTGTTTTCTCCTAATATCTAACAGGTCTGTTCTAGCTTGTTTGTGTTGCCTCTCATTGTGAAAAGGCCATTGTGGACCTCAAACAAGGCTTCATCTTCTCTATACCTGCCCATTAGGTAGCTGTAAGGAACAATAAAATTTACATCAGCCTTCTCAAGACTAACTGCCTGACCTTCTCAGCCTATTCTTGTACATCATGTGCTCCAGCACCCTCACCATCGTGGCAGCCCTCCTCTGGATCCTCTTTTTTGTGCTGATACCTTTCACCAGAGCTCAAAACTGCAGACAGTGATCCAGATGTGATCTCACAAGTCCTCCATGGATGGGAATAATCACTTCTCTCAACCTGCTGGCTATTTTTGCTATTGTAGCCCAGGATGCTGCTGACCTTCTTTGTTGTAAGGTCACTTCTGACTTACTTGTTGCTCACCAGGACCTTCAAATTCTATTTTGCAAAGTTCTTTTCTGTCCACATGGCCCTCAGCTCATAAGGTGGGTGGCTGTTCTGTCCCAGATAGAGGTTGTTGCACCACCATTCATTGAACTTCACAAGGTTCTTTTCTTCTCAGTCTCTCCCATGTCCTCATCCTACAGCATGCGCTCAACAATAGCTATGTCACAACACACTGTATCTACATGTGGCCTGTTCAAAAAGACATCACCACTCCTCCCTACTGAGCATGAAAAGCCCAGCGCACCCCTATACTCCAGCTAACAAAAAATGTGAACAGCCCTCCAGCACACACTTTAAGGGATATAATTCAGTGATGTGTAAGAAACAGAGCGAAAACTATTTTATTATGTGTTCGCTGTTTAAAGAGCTGTCTTCCTCTTGTTGAGTATAACTTACTTTCTGTTTAGAATTGTTTAATGTTGTCTTCTGCTCTTGATTACCTACACTTGAATAAACAAACTTTTGTACCTTCGCAAGAATTTGATAATAAAACACATTGCTGAAGAAGGGCAGAATTAAAGACATCTCACCATCAGCAGCTGGAGATGTACACTTTAACAAGTCACCCCTTGTGCTGCTGTCTTTGGAAAGCCCTGCGAAAAATTATTCTAATGCAGCTTTGTTAATTCATATTTAACAATTACTTCTCTTCACTGACCACATGCATTAGAATGCTCTCCTCCTAAAGCGTAGTGATTGTGCAACCCTCAGCCTAAGTGGCCCTACATCTTTCATGCTGACTGTATTTTCTGTATTCACTGTTAAACTGATTATAATTTGAGGATGATCAATCTATGTTCTCCATTGGCCACTTACTAAATAAATCTAGTTATGTACACATGCAAATTTACTAGCTCGTGTACTGAGAACACAGAAGATGATAGATAAAAAAAACAGTGGTGGTGAAGCATGTTTTTAACCAGCGAAAACTCAGCATGTCTGTACAAGTAGCACGTTTCATGCAGCAGGCTTAAGATCTGCCTCTCTCTGTTGCAGTTCTTAATGTCATTATGAAAGAGATGAAATCAAGATGGAAGGATGACAGTGATTTAGTCACAGAACCAGTTAAATGGCTTTCCAATCTTGAGGCCATAGATAGCTTTTTGATTTGCAGATGGCACAGAAGCTTGATCTTACAAACCTTTAACTGAAGTAAATAGAAATGCAGAAAGTTTGAGGAAGGAAATAGAAGAAAACTGACTTCACTTCAGTTTAGAGTTAAGAGTTTTACGTTCAAGTTCTGTAAATTTAGATATTCAGCTGCTTTCTACCTCATTTTAATTATTATTTTCATTTAATTTTATTATTAAAACATTACTTTTCCATTATAGTTTCTTAAGCTCATGGTTTTGGTTCAGCTTCCAACCCTGAACTTCTGAATTACAAAATTTTTGTATGGAATGATTTTAATCTAACAAATATTAGGAAAAAATAATTTCCCTCTGCTTTTTGGACTATGTAGTAGGACAGAGCTTTTCCATTCCCTGAGAATGCCTGTGTTTCACCCTGTTGGCATGCCCTCTGAACACACCTTATCGTCAGCTCCAGCTGACTCACCACATGAAGGCATAGGGGATGGGGAACAGTCGTTCTTAAAGACAGAGATGGACAGTGAAAAGCGGCCAGAGGAGCTGAAGATATCCCTGATCAATTGTGGACATACGTCTCCTCCTTCCTCGTGTGGCTCCTTGGATGTGCGGGCTCTGGCAGTCTTCTTGAACTGGCTTCCCACACTTCGGGGCTTTAGAAGCAGATACTGTTACCAAGGGGTTCCTCCACAAGTAGGAAACTGGTTTCTGTAGGCAGAGATATTGCTTTTATTTTTACTACATGTACTTGTTAGATATATATATATATATATCTCCTTTAAAAATGGCTCATCGGGAAATAGTAAGGTTAACAAAGGCTGAAGGTGTCAGGGGCTACAACTGTATTACATTGATTTTTTTTCTCATACCATCCCACTTCAGCCATTCCATTTTCAAGTTCTTAAACACATTTACAGTAATTACAATAAAGGTTGCAAAACCAAGTATTGAACAGTAAAACTGATTCATAAAAAAAAATTAAAGAAAAAATTTAAAAAGCAAAATGGAACAAAGAGAGAAATTGATAAACTAACTTAAGACTTTTTTTGGATTTGCAGTGAGATAATCCATGCTTGAAGGATGATGCAAATGTGCTGAATGTTTTGGAAAAGCATGATTTGTAACCACGTGTACTGATACATAACTTCACCAACTCAACCTTGCCATTGTCTGGTGACTCCAGCCTGATAGCTACGGCAATGGGCTCTGTCAATAGTTCTGCTTGCCCTCTTTAAATCAACAAGGGTTTTGCAAAAGCCACTGCAGCCCTGACATTTGGAAAAGGAGTGGCACAAAGCCATCCCTGCCCCCACTTTTGCAGTCCTCTCTGTGCCATCCCTGTCAGATGACAAGTTTCAGGCTAAACTTTCCCCTCCCCACTTTGATCCTTATAATTAAGACAGAACCCGTGTTAGATAATTTAAATCTATTTGCTGAGGTTGTTACAGATACTGGGCTTGCTGTGATGCAGCCTTCAAAAGCCAATTGTCCTTTGTGTGCTACTCCATCCACAGTGCCAGCCTTACACTTAATAAGGAAAAGAAGTCCTATGAAGGACAAACTGAGCTGAGACAAAGGTGTCAATTTCTCACGTCAGAGAGTGCCACAGTATGAGGAGGAATTTAATTTCTTTGTAGAAAACTAACACATTCCTTCCTGGTTTAAATGCAGTTGGGTTGGTTAAATATATACCCTGAATCCAGAAAAAAAAAAAAAAAACAACACCAAGATCATGAGGCTGAAAGAGGTCAGGAGGCCACCTGTGTTCACCCCCTTCCTTTAAGGCAGGATGATCGACACCTAGCTCACTCCTAATGCATTGGTCAAACCTGTTTTTAATGACTTGTGATGAAGACATCTCAGCCTCCCAGGCTACTGCATTGCTCTACTCTCCTCATCAATCCTTTTTCTAATGCTTAAACATGGTTTCTTTTGCTGCTTTTTAGGCCTTTACCTTCTCCTCAAATCTACTGTAGATATGGAGATTCCTCCCCCCAGCTGTTTGTCAGTTCGAACCCTGGTGCAGAGCTGCTGCAGTGTTCATCCTCACTCTTTTTCTAGCCTGAGCAATCCCAGTTCCTTCCAGCTCTCCTTTTAGGGTTTGTAAGGCCAGTCCCTGCTCATTCAAGGTGCTATGGACTTTTTCCAGTTGCTGTAGAGGAAAGGGTGCATTTTTGACATTGAGGATACTACTTAGTCTGAGGTCTCAATGATGCTGGAAACATTACTTCATTTGTCAAGTGGGATTTATGTCTCTTTCCACATCCCAATAAGCTTTTTATTCTTCCCACAGCCCTCCAAGAACACAGCCTTGCTCATGGTTATTCAGAGATCACCTCTACCATCCCAACTTTGGGACCCTCAAATTTTAAAATGCAGTTTAATGCATCACTACAGACACTACATTAATGTAAAAACATACACTGTTTCAACTGAAGACCTCACCCAGTCTTTATTAAAAAAAAAAAAAAACACCAAAACCCAAAAACCCAAAACAAACAAAACACCAAAACAAAACACAACAAACACCTAACAGGGGTGCTTAGAGCACTAGTGTTTGTACATTTTGACAAAATCAAGACTACATCAAAGCACAATAGAAAAAGAATACTGCTGCTACATGTGTGTAGATTTGCCTGAATTTTTCAAAGAGAAATACAGCATTTTCTGTACTGGTCATATTTCTACAAATCAGGAATATCATACAACCACTCTTAATTACAGAAAAGTCTTCATAACATCTCATCATAATCTTAAGCATGATTTGTAAAAAAATAAACAGTACTTTTCTCCATCCTTGGAGTTTTTGTCTATGAAACTGAGATAGTAATTTTTGCTCAGATACTCTACCCATACCTATATAGTTTTTGAAACAGGTCGCATAACTATAGGTTCAAACAGGGACCTACACTCCTGCCATTGCATTAATTGTTGAATGGGATCCCATTTTGCAAAGGACTGTACAAGTTTATTGGAAAGAGATTTTCCCTGACTAAACATTATAAGCTAAATACCAGATAAGAAGTGGGTGGACTAGAAAAAAACAACAACAACAACAAAAAACACAGAAATGACAACACACCCGAACCTATAACCCCCATCCCAACCCTGAACTTACAGACTGGAGTTAAGAGGAACAATGAAAAACTGGCCAGGCTCAGGATTTGGTGTGATAGAGGTGTCCTAATTGAGCAGCTGCTTAGCTGTTGTTGAGTCACTCCTGCTAGAAACTAGAGCAGGGTAAACAATGCAACAATTCAAAAAATCCAGGAGACACCCTTAGGTAAGTGATTTGGCAAATATATTTAGCTTTGCTGGGGATACTCACTGAGACTGCTTACATGCCTAAGTGCCTTGCTAATCAGGAGACTATTTAAGCTATTTGGAGTCACAAATTGAAACGTGTTTGTGTGTGAACCTGGTGGGCCTGGTTTGAGCTAGTTCTTGCAGGAGAGAATCATGCAAAATATGATGTGCCTTCCAAACATCCCTTCAGCCAAGTTTATTTGCTACCTATATATTTTTTAAATATTTTTTCATACTCACTATTGTAGATCCATGTATTTCTTTCTTCTGTTAAAATCCAATCAACAAGAGAAATCAACCAATCCAGCACTTCAGTATTCATAAAGTACTATTTATTTGGAGGAAAGCATGTCTGCAAACAATAAAAGCTTTTTTAGGAACTACTTAAACACCCGACTGATTTGATAAAAATCTTTAATTCTCCTAATAACAATGATAGAGAAGTAACCCTGGATTGTGACATGTAGATTGGGTACTATTCAAGGAAAGGAATGTATACTTGTGTATAACTTTGTGAATACTGCCACAAAATTATACACAAAAAAATACACTTTCTTTTATTGTATAATAGAACACATGGTTTAGATTTCCATACAAACAGAGCAAAATATTACATATTCCTGTTAAATGGTTTAAGTCCCTTTTCTCTGGAGGAGCTGCTCATGATATTGTTCAAGAATTCTATTTTTCATTACTTTAAATGTGTTAAAATTCCTCAGTTAAAATTCCTCAGTGCTTGTTTCTTAACATCTTCATCAACACATTGTTTGTGAACACTTGCAAATTTTGGTGGAGTAAGAAAATATGTTGGTTAGAGAATTCCTGTATTGTATTTGTTTAACCATCGGATGGCCTATGCGACTCTAGTAATAAATTGCAATTTACACACTGTCTGAGGTTATTTCTCGAGTGCTTTCTCCAAGGTCTGTCAAAAGCTGGAAAAAGTAAATTTTAACCACAGATATGAGGGAGAGCACAAGCAAGGCATAGCAGACTTGCCTCCATCGAGAAAGCCTTTCTAATTCACATGACTCAAACAAGAAAATCAAGTGAGCTGACTAACCCAAAACAATGGAATGAAGAAGTAATGCAAGAGTAATCTCTAATTAGTGCTGTTTATTTGGTAGAAGCAGAGTATTTAAACATTTGGAATTTCATCTGAACACCAATGTTCAGAATAGGTTGCTTTTAAAACCTATATTTATCACTTGTAATATAATGCATTATATCATGAAATGTGTCTACATACACATTGTAGGCATAAAATGCCGCTTATAAAATGACCATTTGTAATTATTCATATGCATTGTAATTAAACACGCTGAAGTCAAAGCTAAGAGCTAAAGTAACAAAATCGAAAAGAGGAAAAGATGAAACTATGCATATTTCTAGGTAGATAAAATTTTAATAAACAAGAATACTTTCAAGAGATACTTTCTCCTCCTTACATGCAAAATGCCAGTTTGGTGACTGCAGTAAGAGTCTGGAAATTAAATGCAAATTAAGGTGAAACTGAAAATAAAATTTTTTCTTAAACAAGGAAATGTACATACATATTAGATATCCCATAATCCATAACCAAATCATGACTGAATTCCTACTTCAGAGCAAGTGAAAAGGCTTAGTGAAAAAATAAATAAATAAATAAATAAATGAAGTTCCTGAATAGTCAAAGTATGGAAATGCCTCTTTATTTATACCTGCAGCAATCCCGAACTTCATATGTTCTTCTAGGACCTACCTACAAACCAGATAGGAAGTACATGAGAAAATACTGCACAGATTACAATAAGGGTAGAATTTACATGGAAATATAGCATATTTTCATTGAAAAAAAGCTGCCAGGAGAGACAACATGAAGATTCAACTCTATATTGTATGTTGTAATACAAGTATTACTCTAAATACAAGCAGAAAGGAGCCTCGCCCTGCCTCAAATCACAGTGTCCGCAACTACCACTTACTAAACAAAAAAATGCAGCAGCACTTGGTAGTTCTTGTGTAACTGGTTCACACACAGGTAGGTAGAAATCCGCATCAACCCCTGTGTCAGCTGTTTTTTCTATGAATGCCTTGTGCTACCCTTACCCTGCCCCATGCATTGGGGTGGAACTGCAGCACTGACATCACCTACGTAAAGCAAATAAGCTGCAGAGCGTGAAGAGCAGCCCCAAGAGTCAGCATCAACAGGTCCCCCCTTTGAATTTTCATGCAAAAGGAGAACAAGCCCAAAACAGGCATAAGGGAAGCCAGTCTGCTGCTGACAGGCCCAAGGCAGAGGGCTGAAGCTCATGTGGGAATTCCCTTCCATCTCAACAGAACAGCTTCCATAAGCAATTAATTCACTTGCAAACTAATTAGAAAAGGTTCAGCACCTTTAAAAATTAGGCCCTCCTTGCTCTAAAAAAAGCTAACAAAATACTAATTCTGTTTGTAGAAGTGAATTTCCCACAAAGTAATCATTGTTTTTTTTCTGGACTTCAATTCCTTAGTTAATTTGATTGCATGAATTAAGGCATAGAAGCTTCACCAAGAATATAACTAGTTGAAGTCTCTTCAGTTTTTTCAAGGGACACAAAATTTTGTGTTTATGTAGCTTTGCTTGGGAACCTAACATTTCCTAAAATAAACAGGCAGATAATTATATTCAATGTTACTGAAGGAAAATGACAGAGAACTTTATGTAATTGTTCTATTTCTGCAAATCCACGTTCTTCAGCTGCTAGTCTGCAATCCATATTTTACCCAGTCATATCCAAATTTCCTCCCTAAGGCAAACTGCAAATCGAGTTTATAGTTTATTTTAATATTTCCTGCCATCAAATTATATGGATAAGAAATCCTGTATACTTGTGCTATAATCCCATTTCTGATAAAGAAAAGAATATACAGGCCTCTAGTATAATATTGTCATGCAAATGGATTTGTGTCTCTCTATCTTAGCATGCCCAGACTTTACAATCTTTTTAAGTAAACAACATTTTTCTAAGGTTAGCCAGAGAACGACCATAGAAGCTACATATGGAAAACTGAGATATCATCTTTCAAAATGAACAAAATAATGGACAATAAAAAACCCCCATGTAACATGGGTTTCTTACAGTTCCATTAAGAAATGAAGAACAATACTCCAAGCCCTTCACTGAAATACTACAGGATAATGGGGGACACAAAACAGACTTTTTTTTTTTTACTGAGCCCAGGTCTGTGACATACTTTGTTAGAAATTAAGCGAGAAGCCACGCCTCTGAGGATGAAAGTGAAAGAAAGAATTACACCTTCATTAAATAAACTTCAAAAGAAAAAAAAAAAAACAAAACAAAACCCAAACAGTCACAGGACAGAAAGCAGAGAATAGTACAGGAGACAGCAAGGTATCTTCAGTGGATTCATTAAAACGCTTCCATTTCCTAAGAGAAAAGCTGATATGAACAAATAAATGTACAGGGAAGCACAGTGGGACCATCATAACTTCAGTTCCTCCACAGTAATACCAAGCAAACTATAAAAACAGAATGAAAAAATACTTGCTTCTGTGATAAATAAGCAAGGCAAAAATCAGTTGGGGTGTGTGTATGAGGAGATTTTAAATTGCTGTTTACATATATTTAATACAGTTGAAATTTTTATAAAACCACTAAAGCACAGGAATTATCCACTGAAATTCCTTAAGTTAGATGTTTTCTACAGCAAATATATAGCAAGACAAAATTTTAATGCTAGATGATGTGCAAAGCACAGAGTCCAGTCTGGAGAAATAAATGCAGTAATGGCCAAGATTTAACAGTTGGTAACTTCAGGTAACTTGGAACTTTAATGTTCACCTGTCCTCAATGCTTTCTGAAAATCAGGTCCCCTCTGATGTTTCCATCAAAACTGGGGCACACAGAATAACCAGCGATTTGTTAAAACTGTGGCATGAGAGTACCTTCAGGAAACAGATAACCTCACAAAGTTTGATGAATATTCTGACTGACTCTGGAGAAAAATTTTAGCAAACACAGAATACAGTGAAATGACCAAAAACCAATATTAAGACATAAGTCACACCTCCTCAAATGAAAAACTAAGACATAGCATCCTATCCAACAAAGTTATAAAAAAAAATCCAACTTATTTATAAGGAGAAACAACCTCCCCAGCACATCAGCTGGCAGAGTAATTGCTACCAAGCACATGAATATCAGTCATAATAAGTCTTTTGGGAAAGTACCAAACTAAGAGCTGGGAATGCCCAGTACCTCTCAGCCTGACAACTCACCCACACGGCTGTGTGACGCTGAGGAGGTGCTCTCCTACCACATCACCGCAAGAAAATCTTGCAATTAATACTAATAGCACAGTGTGCAGTGCTGCTTTAAATTCTGTAGAATACTGTAGAACTGTAAAGTGCTGCATGCTATATTTTTATTACTACTATTAGAGGATTTTTTATTTCTCAGCCAGAAAACTGTATGCAAGAGTCTGAGAAGATTTTAACATACCTGAAATGTATAGGATATTCACAACATGAAAACAGTTCATTCATGATGATACAACAAAACTACTTAAGTATTTTAAGACTATTGTCCAGAAAAAAATTAAATACTATCATTCAAAGATATTTAAGTACATACTTTAGAAAGTTAAGATCAGACAAAAAGCAGATAAGGCTATATATTTGGGTCTGCTTTAAATCTTCCTTTTCCTTCATTCTCACGTCAAGTGGATTTTTCAGCCCACAGTCTGGGCCTGTAGTTACATGGGTGGTTATTTTCTATAGTGAAAGTCACAAACTACTCAAGAGTCTTCTGGACAACATTGACCCCGTAAGTGCACCATTTTTGATACTTGTCCCAAATAACTTCACAAAGAAAACACTGGAGCACTTAAATTTTTATGGCAGTGCAGCAAATCAGAACAGAAAATGCTTGTTCCAAATAAGGTGCAGCAAGGAGAAAACCTGAAAGAAATAACAACTACTTAAAACTGATGATACAATCTTACTTAAAAAGCTTTAAAAATGGCATCAACACCTGTAATTCCCAACCAGGTTGTCCTTATGAAATGGCAGGGCCTGTTTCACAGGTTTGCATGAGGGTCAGTGATGTATTTGGTTAATCTTCCATAACAAGTAACTTCCAGCTGGCTTATGTGACTTAAAAGCCATTTAAAGCCATCTTTAAAATCCAGAAAGTTAAGCAGTGAGTATTTGAGTTTATTTGGTTCTCTGTTAGCTTAAGGAGGCTTATAAATTGGTTTCACCTCATTTAGCGTCTTCATTAATAAAATGGCAGAGTGTGTTGTAAACAACTTGTTAATCACATCACGTAATGCTAAAATAAGAGGCTCTGATGGCATTAGTGGGAACAGAGATAATACAAAAAAAAAAAACAAAAAACCACAAGAGGATGAAAACATTGTAATAAAATACATTAGCAAGCTTTGAAAATGACAAGCAGGAGAGCACAGGATAGGTGGACAAAGGGAAGGTTGAGCCGGTGGGAGCAGGCGTGCCAAGCAGCCCTGCAGTGACACAGGCAGCGGCTCTGAAGAGGCTTCAGAGCCCAATGGAATCACCAAAAAAGTCTGTAAAATCCAGGCTGCTACCGTGGCATTTCTTTTCTAATAGAGCAGAGAAAGCCACTTTCACTAACTAAATCTGGCACAGTTTTAATTCCCAGAAGTTATGCATCATGCTGGCATAAATTGGAAGAAACCAAAAAGAAGGGTAAAAAGACAAAAGGTCTTAAAGGTCACAAGGAAAACATAAAACTGTTAAGTGGTTTTGAGTTGCCACTTTCACAAATGTTACACAAGTAAAAGCCTGGAAACATTAAATAAAATGTGATGGAGAAAAAAAGAAAGCTGTGTTGGCAATAGATGTATTTCTATTGAGTCAATTCACTCCAGCCAGAAACCATCCAAACTTGCCTGCAGAATGTCCACAATTAGCCCATGTCTGGAGCTAAACTACAGCAGTTGCTCCATCACCTAATGACCCCTCCCCAGCAAAGAAGGGGGATCAGGAAAAGGAGAGGACACCCACAGGCTGAAGTGAAAATCAATTTAATGAAACAGCCAAACTAATACCAATGACAATATAAAGTACATAGAGTGGTACTCATCCCAACAAGTGTATGGTGGTCACAATAAACAGGAAAGAATCCTCAGGAGCAGGATGGTGAGCAAGACCCTCCAGAGACAGGGACAAACAGCAAGAAAAGGAAGAAGAGGAGCAGGAGGAGCCTCCTCCTCAGCAAACTTCCCCCTTTATACCGAGGGTGATGTTAATGGTGCTGCACATGCCTGTAGCCAACTGGGGTCAGCTGCCCTGGCTGACTCCAAACTGCTCACAGCCTGCAGACCAGGCCTGGCCCGGGAACACATCCCAGCCACAGCAGGACAAGAAGAGTGGTGGCAAATTAGAAGTGCATTGTGGTTCTCCCTGATAGTCCCAGGGAGAAGGGTTTTCTTTTGCAGAGGCCTCCTGCCAAGCAGTATCTCCATCAGTCACAACAAAAGACTCAAGGTCTGAAAGCAGAGGCTACAGGCAGCTTGCTCTCAGAAGAATATGCTCTCAATAATTCTGAAATTATTTCATGAACAGTATTCATCATGAGGACTGGGGGCTCATTATCTGCATTTTTCACAAGAATTCTGACAAATTTAAAAAATGTGTCAGTCTGAAAGCTGACACTCAAATCATGTTAAATCACTTGAAATAGAAAGCCACAAACTTCACTGCTCAGCAGAGAGCACCGCTACCATTAGGCTCCTTCCTCACCCCACCAAAGCTTCCTTTAAATCGCATTGTTCCTGCTCTTCTCTCTCAATCTGTGCTTAAGGTAATGGCTGCTACTGACAATTGCCCTGATGATGGACAGTTTCTGGCCTAGTTTATAATAAATATAACAACTACTATAGCCCCAGTAGAGTCTATGTGCACTTTTTCCTCACTGATGCTGTTATCTGAAACTTTGGAGGAATCATATTGTAACATGAACCACTCCATGCAGAGGGAGAAACATAAAACCTCATCAAGAACTGATTTTGTTTTTTCTTTCTGAAGTGCTAAAAACAAAACAACATGCTTCTCATCCTTCAGTTTAGGCATTCAGATTTGAAAATAGTGATCACAAGGATTAAAAGACAATGCAACTCTGTCTTTTGAGCCAAGGCAGAAAGACAGATACACTCTGTAAATCCTGGGATCCAACGAGAAGATAAAGCAAAAGTGAGACTGGGCACGCAAAGAAGTATCAGAGAAGGTTCACCATCACATCTCCAGGATCCTCCTCCACTCCTAAAAACCCCCTTCTCTGGCAGCTACCATGGCATTTGAAAAAAGCACATGTACTTGGCTCATCCCGACGCTGCAATCAGACCACCTCCTGCTCAGCACCTTCAGGGCCCCTCCCTGCCAGGCTGCAGCCTGCAGGGATTCTTCTGGGCTCTGTGTTTGGACTGTATCTAATGGGCACAGTCTTGACAAAGCAGTAAAACCGAAGAGGCCACCACCGTGGGCAGTGGCATGGTGTTCTGAGCAAGAAGGCCATGAGCCATCCCATGTGGGTCGGTTGCCAGTGCCCAAGCACGCTGGCACAGGCCGGGTGACACTGTGGGTGCCATTGCTTTCCCCAGGAGGAGGACCTCTGTGAGCACTGCCGTCCGTACCGCAGCAATGGCGTCAGTGGTAAGCTTCGTCCTGTAAATGGAAAATGGAAAAAAGATTCCTAATTGCATTCACATTGCTTTGCCTTTTAAATTTTCATCATAAACAGGGCACACAGTTTGGGATGACATCAAGGGCTCTCTGGTGGTTCAGAAAGCGAGCAGATAGCTTTGTTTTTGTTGCTGGTGTACAATACAAAAACGCTTTTTTCATCAGGACTCTGAAGATGAGAGATTTCGAGACACTACAGGAAGAAGCAAGAAATTGTTTATGAACTAAAATTTTATATTCATAAAAAAAAAGAGACAGAAAAGTGAATAAAATCTATTTTTAATTAATGATTTTTACTTATCTTCAAAGCTTTCTGACACTGGCTCAGCCTCCCCCCTCTGCCTCTCCTTGCACTGGATGCTGCCTGATCACATGGCCACGAGTCAAAATGAGACCAAATGACGCAGAAACTAAAATTGAACTTTAACCTCGCCTCCTCCCCCAGTTATTACCCCTCTGCATTGACACGAAAAAAAACCCAAAACACAATCTAAATACAAAGTAGAAATTATTCCCCCATAAATGCTTAAGTAAAAAAAAAACAAAACAAAACAACCAAACACAAACAAAAATAGTACATTTAATTTGACACAAAGACTCCCCACCCCCACCCCCCAAAGTTCTGCCAGGCAGATTATCTGCAACTAGAAGCAGAGATTTAGAATGAAGAGCAGAAATAGAAATGTAGGGGTGGGGACAGCTAGCTCAGAAGAGTCTTTTGTCTGGTGATACTGTGACTAAAGATAATCTTTGTTTATCTTGTATGTTTAACTTGTGTGTCTTGTATATCCAAAGAGTTGGAAAAAAATGTGGAATTATAAGTGAGTAACTGAACAAACTCAGAACACAGGGTATAATTTTTAGGCATGGTGAAGGCAAGAAAAACAAACTCAGCAGTTACTATGCTTTTTTTTCTTAACCCCTCCCCCC